>NC_057795.1:181621432-181921432 GCF_018294505.1 Triticum aestivum
GACCCCCGACACAACACCCCGGACCCCGGCACAGCACCCCGACACGACACCACGAACACCCCGACCCCCGACACGACACCCTGAGATCCCGACATGGCACCCCTGACACCGACACCCCGATATTAATTAGTTTATGTTATTAGGTATTCATTTTTTTATTATGTTCATGATGATGATACACACTATTTTTTTATGTTTATGTTGTACTAATTTCGTTTACTCTTTGTCATTGTAGGTGTTGACAGATGGTGGGCTTGGGTTGAGAGCGCTCCGAGCCTCCTACCTCGGCGCGTGGGAGGGGTGTTGTTATTGCACCCCAGAACCTTCAGAGAGCGCCGGTAGATAGCATGCAGACACCCACAGCACCTTCGGTGGGCGCTGATTCTTCGGCTGGGAGAGGAGGTCGGGGGAAGAAGATGGTGCAGGTAGAGGTGGACGGGGTGCCAGGAGAGGTAGGAAGGTTGTTCTACCTTCCTCACCACAACCCCCCGCCGAGTCTCCGAACCACCGGAGTGCTTTGTCTCTGGTGGACCCGTCTGACCTGGACCCATGTTAGACTCTAGTCCACGAGCCTCTGGTCGCCGAGCCTTGGGTCAACGAACCTTTTGTCGCCGAGCCTCGGGTCTCAGTGTCTTTCTCCCAGGAGGATCGGGTCCTAGTGTCTTCCTCCCAGGAGACTCGGGTCCCACTGTCTTCCTCCCAGGAGACTCGGGTCCTAGAGTCTTCGTCACACGTGACTCCGGAGACTAGCGACCATGATGATGGTGTCGAGGAGACCTTATCTGAGGATAACTACAGCGAGGGCAAGCTGGTTGAGGAGGGCAAGAAGGTCTACCAGCATGGTGGTACTAAGCTACCGTCCGTGTCGGCGACCCGCGACCAGAGGTGGTTGATTCAGCATAACGGGGAGAAGTAAATGCATTTACTCTTTTTTAACCTTTTTCTTTCATGTTTGTTCAAATTAATATCTAATGTGTTGGCCTTGACATACTACAGGGGTTGGATACACACAGATGGTGTCCGCAAGCCCAACCAGGTCCTTGGTACTCTAGTCTAGCACCACTTCTCAGGGTGGGTCACGTTGCCCGGTGAGGGTGAGCTTCCACAGCTAGCACTGACCTGGGAGCTGTACGAGGCTGCCACGGCCCCGTCGGGGGAGATGGTCGACGGTGTCATCTGCGAGACGGTGGCCGACATTGTGAGACGGCGGTTTTGGGTAATTTCTCCTTTATAGAATTAAAAATCAACAGTACCTTGTGATTGTACTAATGATTAGTGTTGTCTTGTTTGATTGCAGACCTTCTACAGGTGTCTTGAGGAACACGAGTCGGACGCGGCTATGGTTCTCGAAGCCGAGTGCAAGCGCCTACTTCATAACACACGCCACGAGGCTCGGCTGCAGGCTGTCCGAGACTACTACGCCTCGACTAACATCAAGAGGCAGAAGAAGAAGTGCCGCGTCAAGTATCTGACTAAGGACAAGTACATGAAGGTAATTACCTATTCTTAAGGCCTTGTACTAGTTTCCTTGATTTGATTCATAGGCGTAGCGCTAAAATTTCTCTTTGTCTAACTTAGATGCCCCCGAGATGTTATGCGGATAAGATGGACTGTTGGGAGAGGCTGGTGGATGAGTGGTGCTCTCCCCAATGGCTAGCCGTCCCCAACAAGGCCAGGGACAAGTGTGCCCAGATGCAAGGTGTGTCTCACCATCAAGGGAGCTCCAACCTGTTTGAGTACGGGGATCATTGGGTATGTGGTTCGAGCCATTAACGATTCATGCAATTTCATTCTTCATGCTAGCTTTAATTACTAATTTACCCTGTTCCTCTCTTTCAGGCGCGACACAACAAGAAGGAGGTGTCGCTGCTGTACGACCTCTATGCCATGGCCCATAGTGCCCCGTGTAAGAAGGCCAAGGCATTCTCGGAGGATGACCTCGATCATCCAAAGAGCTTCACCAACATCTCCTCCCATAACAAGCTTGTGAGGTACAGAGACTGGGGGAAGAAGATGAATGGTGAGGACTTCAAACCGAGCCAGAGTCCTTTTGATTCTGAGCTCGTGATGCTATCTGGTGAGGGGAGGAAACATGACTCAGTAGCCATTTGGGAGTGGACCCATACATTGTCCTAGAAGTCTCCCGAAGATCATGAAGCGCCAGACGAAGTCTCTTCCCGAGATGAGTCCTCGACCACGGCCAATGGAGACTGTTATCGAGGCTAGGGCCCAGGAGCTTGTGGCAGAGGCAACCAGGCAGGTGGCGGAGAAGGTGAGGGAGATGGAGGAGAGGACGGCTAATCTGTTGGAGGCGGAGAGGAATGGGAACGACGCGGGTCACTGGTCCCTATATGAGATCCTCGTGGTAAGTTTCTCCCACATACTTGCCAAATCATGCACGTAATGTTCGTTTAGTTACTAACTAATATGACTGAATCGTGAAAACAAAACGTGCAGTCTGTGTGCGAGAAAACCGGCCAGACCCCTCCGCTGATGCCCCAGATTGCTATAGCGGACACGGTGAGTTTCATTTGAATGGTCGTTAGTTACTAGTATTCACATTTCAGTTGCACCATGCTAACTAAACATTGCAAATGATCTTTCATGCAACACGCCTCACACAAAGGATCGACCGATCCTTCTCCATCTTGCAGTGGCGCAACCCCGACCAGTCCTTCACCTCCCAAATTATGGTAAGCTTTCCCAAGTGTTTTTCTTAACAAATGCTTTGTTAGCTAGAAAATGGCATAACAACCTAGGATAGCTCAATAATGATCTATAGCTAGCTATAGCTTAGCTAGTTCATTTATGACATAATTAGCTCACTTAGGTAAAAAAATGGCATAACAACCTAGGATAGCTCAATTATGATCTATAATTAGCTTAGCTACTTCATTTATGACATAATTAGCGCACTTAGGTAAAAATTGGCATAATAACCTTGGTTTAGCTCCAAACTATCATATAATTAGTTTATTTTCCTCCAAAATGAAAAAATAACCTTACCTAGCACCAAAATGAACGATTTTAACTAGGATAGCTCTAAAATGACCTACACTTACCATTTTGTCCTACAAAATGAATAAATATGCTTAGTTAGCTTTAAAATGTCATAACTACGTAGGTTACCTCCAAAATGACCTATTTACCTTGCTTAGCTCTAAAATGACCTACACACTTAGCATTTTTACCTACCTTAGCTAAAAAATGGCATTTTTACCTACCTTAGTTAGAAGAAGAAGAAGAAGGAAGAAGTCTTCTTGTTCTTCTTCTTCTTCTTCTTGTTCTTCTTCTTCTTTTTCTTCTAGCTAGTCTTCTTCTTCTTCTAACTTTCATCTTTCCTAAATTGCAAATTTGCTTGAGATGAGGAAGCTAGCATTGATGGAAACTTATTGCAAACTTTTACTTGTGCTTGTGCTTCCTTTTTATTTATGGAAACTTGTTGCCAACTTGTTGGATATGTTGTTGGAAACTTGTTGGATATGTTGTTGCAAACTTGTATGGAAATGTTGTTGGAAACTTGTATATATATGTTCATGTTGTTGGGAACGTGTATATGTTGTTGGATACTTATTGTTGGTATGATTGTTGAAATTATTTTGAAATGTGTGTGTGTGTGTGTGTGTGTGTGTGTGTGTGAAATTCTGTCAAATAGAATGAATTTAGGAAAAACTAGAAAAGCAGGGGCCATATAGCCACTTTGCCATCCGCTGGCTGATGGCAAAGGTCTTTGCCGTCCGCTGGCTGATGGCAAAGGTCTTTGCCGTCCGCTAGCAGACGGCAAAGCTGCCACATGGCAGCTACCTGTGCAACCTAGGGTGTAGGGGGCTGGCCTATTTGGCAGATTTGCCGTCAGCCAGCAAACGGCAAAGGCCTTTGCATCTTTGTCGTCTGCTGGCTGAACGCAATGATGCAAAGGCCTTTGCCAGCTGCTGGCTGACGGCAAAGCATGCCATTAACAACTTAAAGGACCTGAACTGCCACGTGTGCCGTCTAGGCTCTTTGCCGTTTATCAGCGGACGGCAAATCCCTTTGCAGCTTTGCCGTCAGCCAGCAGACGGCAAAGAGGCCTTTGTCATAGCCTATTCAGCCGGACCTGTTGTTGTTTGCTGGCTGACGGCAAAGGTCTTTGCTGTCAGCCATCCATGCCTTTGCCTTCAGCCATGGCTGACGGCAAAGTGCCTGATTCATGTAGTGCCCCTCCTTCTTCTTCTTCCCTGACCTCCCCCCTAGATGGGAGAAGGGTTTCTCCTCTGGTCCTTGGCCTCCATGGTGGCGAAGGGGCGGGAGCCCCTCCGAGATTGGATATCTCTCTCTCTTTCTCTCTCTCTCTCTCTCACTCTCTCTCTCTCTCTCTCTCTCTCTCTCCCTCTTTGTTTCCTTCTGTTTCTGCACTCCCTGATTCTAGCCTTTCACCATTTCTTAAATTTCCGGAGATCCATAACTCCGATTGGGCTAAAATTTTAACATGATTTTTATCCAGATATTAGCTTTCTTGCGGCGAAAGAAGGGCACCAACCGCCTTACGGGGTGACCACAAGGGCCCAGGGTGCGCCCTACCCCCTGGGCCACGTCCCCCTGCCTTGTGGCCCCCTAGGGATCGTCTTGCATTGATTCTTTTTCCCAAAAATCACATATATTCCAAAAAAAGCTCTATAAGTTTTTATCGCATTTGGACTCCATTTGATATGGATTTTCTGCGGAACAGAAAACATGCAACAAACAGGAACTGGCACTGGGCACTGGATCAATATGTTAGTCCCAAAAATAGTATAAAAAGTTTCCAAAAGTATGTAAAAGTTGTAGAATATTGGCATGGAACAATCAAAAATTATAGATACGATGGAGACGTATCAATGACATATTGTTGATTGGAAATGATGTAGAATTTTTCAACGAAAGACCTTGGTGAAGCTGCTTACATATTGGGCATCAAGATTTATAGAGAAAGAGCAAGACGCTTGATAAGACTTTCAATGAATACATACCTTGACAAGATTTGGAAGGAGTTCAAAATGGATCAGTCAAAGAATGAGTTCTTGCCTATATTGTAATGTGTGAAGTTGAGTAAAGACTCAAAACCCGACCACGGCAGAAGATAAAGAGAGAATGAAAGTCATTCCCTATGCCTCAGCCATAGGTTCTATAAATTATGCCATGTTGTGTACCAAACCTATTGTGTACCTTGCCATGAGTTTGGCAAGGGGGTACAATAGTGATCCAAGAGTGGATCACTGGACAGCGGACAAAATTATCCTTAGTTACCTTAAAGAGGACTAAGGAAATGTTTCTCGGTTATTGAGGGATAAAGAGTTCGTCATAGAGAGTTACGTCGATGCAAGCTTTTACACTGATCTAGATGGCTCCAAGTCTCAATCTAGATATGTATTGAAAGTGGGAGAAAATAGCTAGAGTAGCTCCATGTAGAGCATTGTAGACATAAAAACTTGCAAAATACATACGGATCTGAATGTGGCAGGCCCCTTGACTAAACTTCTCTCACAAGCAAAACAAGATCACACCTTGGTATACTTTTGGTATTAATCACATGGCGATGTGAACTAGATTATTGACTCTAGTAAACCCTTTGGGTGTTGGTCACATGGCGATGTGAATTATGGATATTAATCACATGATGATGTGAACTATTGGTGTTAAATCACATGGCGATGTGAACTAGATTATTGACTCTAGTGCAAGTGGGAGACTGAAGGAAATAAGCCCTAGAGGCAATAATAAAGTGTTATTTTATATTTCCTTATTTCATGGTAAATGTTTATTATTCATGCTAGAATTGTATTAACCGGAAACTTGATACATGTGTGGATACATAGACAAAACACCATGTCCCTAGTAAGCCTCTACTAGACTAGCTCGTTAATCGGAGATGGTTAAGTTTCCTAACCATAGACATGTGTTGTCATTTGATGAATGGGTCACATCATTAGGAGAATGATGTGATGGACAAAACCCATCTGTTAGCATAGCATATTGATCATTCAGTTTTATTGCTATTGCTTTCTTCATGTCAAATATATATTCCTTCCACTATGAGATTATGCAACTCCCGGATACCGGAGGAATACCTTGTGGGCTATCAAACGTCACAATGTAATTGGGTGATTATAAAGATGCTCTACAGGTGTCTTCGAAGGTGTTTGTTGAGTTGGCATAGATCGATGTTAGGATTTGTCACTCAGTGTATCGGAGAGGTATCTTTGGGCCCTCTCGGTAATGCTCATCACAATAAGCCTTGCAAGACATGTGACTAATGAGTTAGTTATGGGATGATGCATTACGAAACGAGTAAAGATACTTGCCAGTAACGAGATTGAACCAGGTATGAAGATACCTATGATCGAATCTCGGGCAAGTAATATACCGATGGACAAAGGGAATCATGTATGTTGTCATAACGGTTCGACCGATAAAGATATTTGTAGAATATGTGGGAGCCAGTATGAGCATCCAGGTTACTATATTGATTATTGACCGGAGAGGTGTCTCGGTCATGTCTACATAGTTCTTGAACCCGTAGGGTCCGCACGCTTAACGTTCGATGACGATATAACATTATATGAGTTATGTGATTTTGTGGCCAAATGTTGTTCAGAGTCCCAGATGAGATCACGGACATGACGAGGAGTCTCTAAATGGTCGAGAGGTAAAGATTTATATATAGGACGATAGTATTCGGACACTAGAAGTGTTCCGGAGGGTACCGAGTAAATATTGGATCACCGGAAGGGGTTCCACAGGGTAACGGGTATATATGGGCCTTATGGGCCAAGAGAGGAAACTCACCAGCCTCAAGGGGCTGGTGCACCCCCCATATGGGCCAGACAAAAAGGAGAAGGAAAGAGGGGAAAGGAAAAAGGAAAAGTAGGAAGTACTACTTCCTTCTTCCCCCTTTCCTCCCCCCTCCGGCAATTTATGGAAGGGGGGCGCTACTTGGGAAAACCCCAAGTAGGATTCGGATCCTACTTGGAGCGCCCCATGGCTGCCTCCCCTCTCCCTTCCACCTATATATATGAGGAGGGGGTGTGCCTAGCACAACCCATACATTATCTTAGCAGTGTGCCGTGCCCCCCTCCATAGTTTATGCCTCCAGCCATAATCTCATAGTGCTTAGGCGAAGCCCTGCGGAGATCACGTCACTCTCACCGTCACCACGCCATTGTGCTGACGGAATTCATCTACTACCACGACATATCTCTAGATCAAGAAGGCGAGGGACGTCACCAAGCTAAACGTCTGCAAAACTCGGAGGTGTCATATGTTGGTTCTTGATCGGTGGATCGCGAAGAAAGTTTGAATATATCAACCGCGTTGTGAAACGCTTCCGCTTACGGTCTACGAGGGTACGTAGACACACTCTTCTCGTCATTGCTATGAATCTCCTAGATAGATCTTGCGTGAGTGTAGTTTTTTTTGAAATTGCATGCTATGTTTCCCAACAGTTTTGACCTGGCACGATACTTAATGGCATAGTCACCTTGAACGACATTCATCACATCTAATGTTTCACACTTAACCCCAAGTAAAATCCATTCGGATCGTCCTCTTGGGGGTAGGCAGTGCAAGTCAAAATCTATGCCACCTGATAATTGCAAAGTAAAATTGCATATGAATTATACAAGATGGATAATATAATAGCATGAAACAATAAAAAATTATTGATATGTTGGAGATGTATCACCCCACCTATGTTATTGTGCCCTAAGGCCCAATAACTATCCACCACTTTGCCTTTTTATTATTTTTCTTTGGTCCATTGATATTAAGTTAATTCTAAAAGCCTCCTACTATTCATTAGAACCTTTTATTATTAATTTAACATCTCCATAAACTTCTTACCATATATATCAATTACTGGTATTACCCGGTAAGCCCTGATACTCTTCTGGTAACTCCGCAATGCGTCCGGTTTCTCTTGAAACTATTTCTAATATTTGCGACACTATTTCCTGAATATTTTCTCATAACTCTTACTTTAGTAACATTCAACAGATCGTGATTCCGCGTGTGAGCCTGTAGGTTCAGTAAAACATAGACATGAAGAAAACACCTTTCGTTCAATGACCAATAGCGGAACCGTGGACATCCATATCGATCCCTATGAATACACAAATGATAATTGAGTGAATATTTGGTTATGATGTGATATTCCCTTTGCTTACAAAACCCGATGTGAGATATATCGGCATCCTCTGGAGTCATTCTCATGCTCACTATACCGGTCTCCTTGTTACTGGTTTTGTTCTTCTTTCTTGTTGACATGCTCCGGCATCCCCATGACCTAGTCACTGTTGGGAAACGTAGCATGCAATGTCAAAAAAATTCCTACGATCACGCAAGATCTATCTAGGAGATGCATAGCAACGAGAGGGGGAGAGTGTGTCCATGTACCCTTGTAGACCGAAAGCGGAAGCGTTAGTTAATGCAGTTGATGTAGTCAAACGTCTTCATGATCCAACCGATCCAAGTACCGAACGTACAGCACCTGCGTGTTCAGCACACGTTCAGCTCAATGACGTCCCTCGAACTCTTGATCCAGTAGAGGGTCGAGGGAGACTTTCGTCAGCATGACGGTGTGGTGACGGTGTTAATGATGTGATCCGCGCAGGGCTTCGCCTAAGCACTACGACACTATGACCGGAGGAGTAAACTGTGGAGGTGGGCACCACACACGGCAAAGAGAACAATTGGTGTGCCTTTGGGGTGCCCCCTGCCCACGTATATAAAGGAGGGGAGGAGGGGCGGCCGGCCTAGAGGGGGCACGCCAAGGGGGAGTCCTACTAGGACTCCAAGTCCTAGTAGGATTCCCCCTTCCTTCTCCGGAGTGGGAAAGGGGGAAGGAAAAGGGGGGCCGCGCCCCCACCCTTTGTCCAATTCGGATTGGGTTTAGGGGGGCACGCTCCACCTCCTAGCCGCTGCCTCCTCTCTCCACTAAGGCCCATGTAGGCCCAGTAACCTCCCGGTACTCCAAAAAATGATCGAACCTCTCCAAAACTATTCCGGTGTCCGAACATAACCTTCCAATACATCAATCTTTACCTCTCGACCATTTCGAGACTCCTCGTCATGTCTGTGATCTCATCTTGGACTCCGAACAACTTCGGTCACCAAAACACATAACTCATAATACAAATCGTCATCGAACGTTAAGCGTGCGGACCCTACGGGTTCGAGAACTATGTAGACATGGTTGAGACACATCTCCGATCAATAACCAATAGTAGAACCTGGATGCTCATATTGGCTCCTACATATTCTACGAAGATCTTTATCGGTCAAACTGCACAACAACACATGTTGTTCCCTTTGTCATCGGTATGTTACTTGCTAGAGATCCGATCGTCGGTATCTTCGTACCTGGTTCAATCTCGTTACCGAAAAGTCTCTTTACTCGTTCTATAATGCATAATCCCATAACTAACTCATTAGTCACATTGCTTGTAAGGCTTATAGTGATGAGCATTATCGAGAGGGCCCAAAGATACCTCTCCGATACACTGAGTGACAAATCCTAATCTCGGTCTATGCAAACTCAACAAACACCTTCGGATACACCTATAGAGCATCTTTACAATCACCCAGTTACGTTGTGATGTATGATAGAACACAAGGTGTTCCTTCGGCATTTGGGAGTTGCATAATCTCATAGTCAAAGGAACATGTATAAGTCATGAAGAAAGCAATAGCAATAAAACTTAACGATCATTATGCTAACCTAATAGATGGGTCTTGTCCATCACATCATTCTCTAATGATGTGATCCTGTTCATCAAATGACAACACGTGTCTATGGTCAGGAAACATAACCATCTTTGATTAACGAGCTAGTCAAGTAGAGGCATACTAGGGACACTATGTTTTGTATATGTATTCAAACGTGTACTAAGTTTCCGGTTAATACAATTCTAGAATGAATAATAAACATTTATCATGATATAAGGAAATATAAACAACAACTTTATTATTGCCTCTACGTCATATTTCCTTCAGTCTCCCACTTGCACTAGAGTCAATAATTTAGTTCATATCGCATCTTTATGTGATTTAACACCAATAGATCACATCTGTATGTGATTAATACTCAGAGTTCACATCGCCATGTAACCAACAACCAAAGGGTTTACTAGTCAATAATCTAGTTCACATCGCTATGTGATTAACATCCAAAGGGTACTAATGTGTGATCATGTTTTGCTTGTGAGAGAAGTTTAGTCAACGGGTTTGTCATAATCAGAGCCCTACGTATTTTGCAAATTTTCTATCTCTACAATGCTCTTCATGGAGCTACTCTAGCTAATTGCTCCCACTTTCAATATGTATCCAGATTGAGAATTAGAGTCATATGGATTGGTGTAAAAGCTTGCATCAACGTAACTCTTTACATCAAACTCGTTATCACCTCCATAACTGAGAAATATTTCCTTAGTCCTCTTAGGTAACTAAGGAGAACTTTGACCGATGTCTAGTGATCCACTCCTGGATCACTATCGTACCCCCTTGCTAAACTTATGATAAGGTACACAATAGGTCTGGTACACAGCATAACATACTTTATAGAACCTATGGCTGAGGCATAGGGAATGACTTTCATTCTCTTTATATTTTTTGCTGTGGTCGGGTTTTGAGTCTTACTCAACCTTACACCTTGTAATACAGGCAAGAACTCCTTATTTGACTGGTCCATTTTGAACTCTTTCAAAATCTTGTCAAGGTATGTACTCATTGCAAAATCTTATCAAGCTTTTTGATCTATCTCTATAGATCTTGATGCCCAATATGTAAGCAGCTTCACCGAGGTCTTTCTTTGAAAACTCCTTTCAAACACTCCTTTATGCTTTCCAGAAAATTCTACATCATTTTCGTTCAACAATATGTCATTCACATATACTTATCAGAAATGTTGTAGTGCTCCCACTCACTTTCTTGTAAATACAGGCTTCTCTGAAAGTCTGTATAAAACTATATGCTTTGATCAACTCATCAAAGTGTGTATTCCAACTCCGAGATGCTTACACCAGTCCATAGATGGATCGCTGGAGCTCGCACACTTTGTTAGCACCTTTAGGATTGACAAAACCTTCAGGTTGCATCATATACAACACTTCTTTCATAAATCCATTAAGGAATGCAGTTTTGACATACATTTGCCAGATTTCATAAAATACGGCAATTGCTAACATGATTCAGGCGGACTTAAGCATTGCTACGTTTAAGAAAATCTCATTGTAGTCAACACCTTGAACTTGTCGAAAACCTTTTTGCGACTAGTCGTGCTTTGTAGATAGTAACACTACCATCAGTATCCATCTTCATCTTAAAGATCCATTTGTTCTCAATGGCTTGCCAGTCATCGGGCAAGTCCACCAAAGTCTACACTTTGTTCTCATACATGGATCCTATCTCAGATTTCATGGCCTCCAGCCATTCATGGAATCTGGGCTCATCATCGCTTCCTCATACTTCATAGGTTCATCATGTTCTAGTAGCATGACTTCCAGAATAGGATTACCGTACCACTCTAGTGTGGACCGTACTCTGGATGACCTACGAGGTTCCGTAGCAACTTGACCTGAATTTTCATGATCTTTATCATTAGCTTCCTTTCTAGTAGGTGTAGGCATCACGGGAACATATTTCTTAGATGAGCTACCTTCTAAATTGAGAGTAGGTACAATTACCTCATCAAGTTCTACTTTTCTCCCGCTCACTTCTTTTGAGAGAAACTCCTTCTCTAGAAAGGTTCCGTTCTTATCAACAAAAATCTTGACTTCGGACTTGTGGTGGAAGGTGTACCCAATTGTTTCCTTAGGGTATCCTATGAAGACGAGTTTTTTCGATTTGGGTTTGAGCTTATCAGGCTCAAGCCTTTTGACATAAGCATCGCATCCCCAACTTTAAGAAACGATAGCTTAGGTTTGTTGCCAAACCACAGTTCATATGGTGTCACCTCAACGGACTTTGAGGGTGCCATGTTAAACGTGAATGCAACTGTCTTTAATGCATATCCACAAAACGATAGTGGTATATCAGTAAGAGACATCATAGATAGCACCATATCTAATAAAGTGTGGTTACGACGTTCGGACACACCATTACGCTGTGGTGTTCGAGGCGGCGTGAGCTGTGAAACTATTCCACTTTGTTTTAATGAAGGCCAAACTCGTAGCTCAAATATTCACCTCCACGATCAGATCGTAAAAACTTTATTTTCTTGTTACGATGATCCTCCACTTCACTCTGAAATTCTTTGAACTTTTCAAATGTTTCAGACTCGTGTTTCATTAAGTAGATATACTCAGATCTGCTCAAATCATCTGTGAAGATCAGAAAAGAACGATGCCCGCCACGAGCCTCAACGCTCATCGGAACACATACATTGGTATGTATTATTCCAATAAGTCATTGGCTCGTTCCATGGTTCCGGAGAATGGAGTTTTGGTCATTTTGCCCATAAGGCACAGTTCGCAAGTATCAAATGATTCATAATCAAGTGATTCGAAAAGTCCATCTGCATGGAGTTTCTTCATGCGCTTTACACCGGTATGACCCAAACGGCAGTTCCACAAATACGTTGCACTATCATTATCAACTTTGCATCTTTTGGCATCAATATTATGAATATGTGTGCCACTACGATTGAGATTCAACAAACCATTAACATTGGGTGTATAATCATAGAAGGTTTTATTCATGTAAATAGAATAACAATTATTCTCTGTCTTAAATGAATAACAGTATTGCAAACAACATGATCTAATCATATTCATGCTCAACGCAAACACCAAATAACATTTATTTAGGATCAACACTAATCCCGAAAGTATATGGAGTGTGCGATGATGATTATATCAATCTTGGAACCACTTCCAACACACATCATCACTTCATCCTCAACTAGTCCCTATTTATTCTGCAGCTCCTGTTTCAAGTTACTAATCTTAGCAACCGAAGAACAGGTATCCAATACCCAAGGGTTACTACGAGCTCTAGTAAGGTAAACATCAATAACATGTATATGAAATATACCTTTGTTCACTTTGCCATCCTTCTTATCCGCCAAATATTTGGGGTAGTTCCACTTCTAGTGACCATTTCCTTTGCAGTAGAAGCACTCAGTTTCAGGCTTAGGTCCAGCTTTGGGCTTCTTCACGGGAGTGACAACTTGCTTGCCATTCTTCTTGAAGTTCCCTTTCTTTCCCTTTGCCCTTTTCTTGAAACTAGTGATCTTGTTTAATCATCAAAACTTGATGCTTTCTCTTGATTTCTACCTTCGTCGATTTCAGCATCACGAAGTGCTCGGGAATCGCTTTTGTCATCCCTTGTATATTATAGTTCATCACGAAGTTCCAGTAACTTGGTGATGGTGACTAGAGAACTCTGTCAATCACTATGTTATCTGGAAGATTAACTCCCACTTGATTCAAGCGATTGTATTACCCAGACATTCTGAGCACATGCTCACTAGCTGAGCTATTCTCCTCCATCTTTTAGGAGAAGTACTTGTGAGAGGTCTCATACCTCTCGACACGGGCATGAGTCTGAAATACCAATTTCAGCTCTTGGAACATCTGATATGCTCCATGGCATTCAAAACATTTTTGAAATCCCGGTTCTATGCCATAAAGCATGGTACACTGAACAATGAAGTAGTCATCATATTGAACTAGCCAAATGTTCATAACGTCTGCATCTGCTCCTGCAATAGGTCTATCACCTAGCGGTGCATCAAGGACATAAATCTTCTGTGCACCAATGAGGATAAATCTCAGATCAGGGACGTCGTCCGCATCATTGCTACTATCATCTTTCAACTTAGTTTTCTCTAGGAACATATCAAAAAACATAGGGAAGCTACAGTGCGAGCTATTGATCTACAACATAATTTGCAAATACTATCAGGACTAAGTTCATGATAAATTAAAGTTCAATTAATCATATTACTGAAGAACTCCCACTTACATAGACATCCCTCTAGTCATCTAAATGATCATGTGATCCATATCAACTAAACCATGTACGATCATCACATGAGATGGAGTAGTTTTCAATGGTGAACATCTCTATGTTGATCATATCTACTATATGATTCACATTCGACCTTTCGGTCTTAGTGTTCCAAGGCCATATCTGCATATGCTAGGCTCGTCAAGTTTAACCCGAGTATTCTGCACGTGCAATACTGGCTTGCACCCGTTGTATGTGAACGTAGAGCTTATCACACCCGATCATCACGCGGTGTCTCGGCACGATAAACTATAGCAATGGTGCATACTCAGGGAGAACACTTATACCTTGAAATTTAGTGAGGGATCATCTTATAATGCTACCGTCGTACTAAGCAAAATAAGATGCATAAAAGATAAAAATCACATGCAATCAAAAATATGTGACATGATATGGCCATCATCATCTTGTGCCTTTGATCTCCATCTCCAAAGCACCGTCATGATCTCCATTGTCACCGGCTTGACACCTTGATCTCCATCGTAGCATCATTATCATTTCGCCAACCATTGCTTCTATGACTATCGCTACCACTTAGTGATAAAGTAAAGCAATTACATGGCGATTGCATTTCATATAATAAAGCGACAACCATATGGCTCCTGCCAATTGCCGATAACTTTGTTACAAAAAATGATCATCTCACACAACAATTTATATCACATCATGTCTCTCGACCATATCACATCACAACATGCCCTACAAAAACAAGTTAGACATCCTCTACTTTGTTGTTGCAAGTTTTACGTGGCTGCTACAGGCTTCTAGAAAGAATAGTTCTTACCTACGCATCAAAACCACAACGATTTTTCGTCAAGTGTGCTGTTTTAACCTTCAACAAGGACTGGGCGTAGTCAAACTCGATTCGACTAAAGTTGGAGAAACAGACACCCGCCAGCCACCTGTGTGCAAAGCACGTCATTAGAACCAGTCTCATGAACGTGGTCATGTAATGTTGGTGCGGGCCGCTTCATCCAACAATACCGCCGAATCAAAGTAAGATGTTGGTGGTAAGCAGTATGACTATTATCGCCCACAACTCTTTGTGTTCTACTCATCCATATCATCCACACATAGACCTAGCTCGGATGCCACTGTTGGGGAACATAGCATGCAATTTCAAAAAAATTCCTACGATCACGCAAGATCTATCTAGGAGATGCATAGCAGCGAGAGGGGAAGAGTGTGGCCATGTACCCTCATAGGACGAAAGCGGAAGCATTAGTTAACGCGGTTGATGTAGTCGAACGTCTTCATGATCCAACCGATCCAAGTACCGAACGTACGACACCTCCATGTTCAGCACACGTTCAGATCGATGACGTCCCTCAAACTCTTGATCCAGCAGAGGGTCGAGGGAGTGTTCCGTTAGCATGATGGCATGGTGATGGTGTTGATGATGTGATCCGTGCAGGGCTTCACCTAAGCACTATGACGCTATGACTGGAGGAGTAAACTGTGGAGGGGGGCACCGCACACAGCAAAGAGAACAATTGATGTGCCTTTGTGGTGCCCCCTACCCACGTATATAAAGGAGGGGAGGAGGGGGCGGTCGTCCTAGATGGGGCGCGCCAAGGGGGGAGTCCTACTAGGACTCCCAGTCCTAGTTGGATTCCCCCTTCCTTTTCTGGAGTGGGAAAGGGGGGAAGAAGTGGAGAGGGGGAAGGAAAAGGGGGGCCGTGCCCCCACCCCCTAGATTGGGCTTGGGGGGCACCTCCTGGCTGCTGCCTCCTCTCTCCACTAAGGCCCATGTAGGCCCATTAACTTTCCTGGGGGGGGTTCCGGTAACCTCCCGGTACTCTGAAAAATGTCCGAACCTCTCCAAAACTATTCCGGTGTCCGAACATAACCTTGCAATATATCAATCTTTGCCTCTCGACCATTTCGAGACTCCTCGTCATGTCCGTTATCTCATGCGGGACTCCGAACAAACTTCGGTCACCGAAACACATAACTTATAATACAAATCGTCATCGAACGTTAAGCGTGCGGACCCTACGGTTTCGAGAACTATGTACACATGATCGAGACACATCTCCGATCAATAATCAATAGTGGAACTTTGATGCTCATATTGGCTCCTGCATATTCTATGAAGATTTTTATCGGTCAAGCCGCACAACAACATATGTTGTTCCCTTTGTCATCGGTATGTTACTTGCCCGAGATTCGATCATCGGTATCTTCATACCTGGTTCAATCTCGTTACCGGCAAGTCTCTTTACTCGTTTCGTAATGCATCATCCCATAACTAACTCATTAGACACATTGCTTGCAAGACTTATAGTGATGAGCACTACCGAGAGGGCCTAGAGATACCTCTCCGATACAAGGAGTGACAAATCCTAATCTCGATCTATGCCAACTCAACAACACCTTCAGAGACACCTATAGAGCATGTTTATAATCACCCAGTTACGTTGTGATGTTTGATAGCACACAAGGTGTTCCTCCGGTATTCGGGAGTTGCATAATCTCATAGTCAGAGGAACATGTATAAGTCATGAAGAAAGCAATAGCAATAAAACTTAACGATCATTACGCTAAGCTAACGGATGGGTCTTGTCCATCACATCATTCTCTAATGATGTGATCCCCTTCATCAAATGACAACACATGTCTATGGTCAGGAAACATAACCATCTTTGATTAACAAGCTAGTCAAGTAGTGGCATACTAGGGACACTATGTTTTGTCTATGTATTCACACATGTACTAAGTTTCCGGTTAATACAATTCTAAATAATAAACATTTATCATGATATAAGGAAATATAAATAACAACTTTATTATTGCCTCTAGGGCATATTTCCTTCAGTCACCTGTGTTTGGACAGACGATGATGGATACCGTCACGCTGAGAGGGCCCTAAGAATATCTCTCCCTCGCTGGAGGAGCAAATCCCACTCTTGAGTTATCTAGCCCCTTGTCACATTTTCTATTGAAATTGACAGTTGTCATTTGATAACCGTGTTATAGATAACATTTGAGAAACCCCAAAGTCCATCGCCCGGTGTGAAGTGACTACTTTACTCTCATGATCTAAGTAACTAAAGCATACATTAACTCTCTGTGTTATATCGATTGACTTGTGATGATTGTATCTCAAAGTATAACAAACTAGTTAGGTCAATTCAATATGATTGTTCTTCTAACATGATACCCTCAATGTTATTTAGGGACCATCATTACACTTAAAGATATCCCAACATCTGGAAAACATGATCAATATACAACACTTGAGCTAGTCTTAGAGGCTACAGGCGAGACTAGGAATCAGGTTTTACTGTTTATCATTCCACATGTGCTTATGAGTTTTCCATTGAGTCGTATATTCTAGATGAAGGAAATATGCCCTAGAGGCAATAATAAAGTTATTATTTATTTCCTTATTTCACGATAAATGTTTATTATTCATGCTAGAATTGTATTAACCAGAAACTTAGTACATGTGTGAATACATAGACAAAATATATAGTCCCTAGTATGCCTCTACTTGACTAGCTCGTTTATCAAAGATGGTTATGTTTCCTAAACATAGAAATGGGTTGTCGTTTTATGAATGGGATCACATCATTAGGAGAATGATGTGATGGACATGACCCATTCGTTAGCTTAGCATCATGATTGTGTTAGTTTCATTGCTACTACTTTCTTCATGACTTAAACAAGCTCCTCAGACTATGAGATTATACAACTCCCAAATACCGGAGGAACACTTTTTGTGCTACCAAACGTCACAATGTAAAAGGGTGATTATAAAGGTGCTCTAAAGGTGTCTCTGAAAGTGTTTGTTGGGTTGGCATAGATCAAGATTAGGATTTGTCACTCCATGTTTCAGAGAGGTATCTCTAGGCCTTCTCGGTAATACTCATCAATATAAGCCTTGCAAGCATTGTGACTAATGAGTTAGTTGCGGGATGAAGTATTACAGAATGAGTAAAGAGACTTTCCGGTAATGAGATTGAACTAGGTATTGAGATACCGACAATCGAATCTCGGGCAAGTAACATACCGATGACAAAGGGAACAACGTATGTTGTTATGTGGTTTGACCGATAAGATCTTCGTAGAATATGTAGGAACCAATATGAGCATCCAGGTTCCGCTATTGGTTATTGACCGAAGACGTGTTTTGGTCATTTCTACATAGTTCTCGAACCCGTAGGATCCGCACGCTTAACGTTCAATGATGATTGGTATTATGAGTTTATGTGTTTGGATGTACCAAAGGAAGTTCGGAGTTCTGGATGTGATCACGGACATGACGAGGAGTCTCGAAATGGTCGAGACATGAAGATTGATATATTGGACGACTATGTTTTGACATCGGAATGGTTCCGGATGAGTTCGGGCATTTACCAGAGTACCGGGGGGGGGGGGGTTACTAGAACCCCCCGGGGAGTGTATGTGCCTTATTGGGCCATAGTGGGAGAGAAGAGGAGGCGACCAAGGAGCCCCCCCCCCCAAGCCCAATCCGAATTGGGTGGGGGGCCGGCCCCCCTTTCTTTCCTCCCTCTCCCCCCTTCCTTCCTCTCCTACTCCAACTTGGGAAAGGGGAGTCCTACTCCCGCTGGGAGTAGGACTCCCCCCTTGGGCGCGCCATAGAGGGCCAGCCCTCCCCCTCCTCCACTCCTTTATATATGGGGGAGGGGGCACCCCTTAGACACACAAGTTGACAATTGTTTAGCCGTGTGCGGTGCCCCCTCCACAGTTACACACCTCAGTCATATCGTCGTAGTGCTTAGGTGAAGCCTTGTGCCGATAACTTCATCATCACCATCACCATGCCATCATGCTGACGAAACTCTCCCTCGGCTTCAACTGGATCAAGAGTACGAGGGACGTCTCCGAGCTGAACGTGTGCTGAACGCGGAGGTGTCGTACGTTCGGTGCTTGGATCAGTTGGATCGCGAAGACGTTCGACTACATCAACCGCGTTAACTAAATGCTTCCGCTTTCAGTCTGCGAGGGTACGTGGACACACTCTCCCCTCTCGCTGCAATACATCATCTTGATAGATCTTGCGTGATCGTAGGAAATTTTTTGAAATTACCGTGTTCCGCAACAGTGGCATCCGAGCCAGGTCTATGCGTAGATGTTATACGCACGAGTAGAACACAAAGAGTTGTGGGCGATAATAGTCATACTGCTTACCAGCATGTCATACTTTGATTCAATGGTATTGTTGGATGAAGCGGCTCAGACCGACATTATGCATACGCTTACGCGAGACTGGTTCTATGACGTGCTTTGCACATACGTGGCTAGTGAGTGTCTGTTTATCCAACTTTAGTTGAATCGAGCGTGGCTACGCCCGGTCCTTGTTGAAGGTTAAAACAACACATTTGACAAAAAATCATTGTGGTTTTGATGCGTAGGTAAGAACGGTTCTTGCTAAAAGCCCGTAGCAGCCATGTAAAACTTGCAACAACAAAGTAGAGGGCGTCTAACTTGTTTTTGTAGGGCTTGCTGTGATGTGATATGGTCAAGCATGATGTGTTATAAATTGTTCTATGAGATGATCATGTTCTGTAACAAAGTTATCGGCAACTGGCAGGAGCCATATGGTTGTCGCTTTATTGTATGCAATGCAATCGCCATGTAATTGTTTTACTTTATCACTAAGCGGTAGTGATAGTCGTAGTAACAATAGGTGGCGAGACGACAACGAGCTAAGATGGAGATCAAGGTGTCGCGCCGGTGACGTTGGAGATCATGACGATGCTTCGGTGATGGAGATCATGAGCACTAGATGATGATGGCCATATCATGTCACATATTTTTATTGCATGTGATGTTTATCCTTTATGCATCTTATTTTGCTTAGAACATCGGTAGCATTATACGATGATCCCTTACTAAATTTCAAGGTACAAGTGTTCTCCCTGAGTATGTGATACGTCCGCAACGTATCTATAGTTTTTGATTGTTCCATGCTATTATATTACCCGTTTTGGATGCTTATGGGCTTTACTTTACACTTTTATATCATTTTTTGGACTAACCTACTAACCGGAAGCCCAGCCCGAATTGTTGTTTTTTTCTATTTCAGTGTTTCGAAGAAAAGGAATATCAAACGGAGTCCAAATGCAATGAAACCTTCGGGAGTGATCTTTTTGGAACAAATGCAATCCAGGGGGCTTGGAGTGGACGTCAAGCAACAAACGAGGCGGCCACGAGGGTGCCCGGCACGCCCCCCACCCTCGTGGGCCCCTCAAGCGTCAACTGGCCTAGTTCTTCCTCCTATATATATATATCAACGTACCTCGAAAACATCCACGAGCACCACGAAAAACTATTTCCACCGCCGCAGCCTTCTGTATCCACGAGATCCCATCTTGGAGCTTTCGCCGGCGCTCCGCCGGAGGGGGAATCAACCATGGAGGGCCTCTACATCATCTCCAAGGCCTCTCCGATGAGTTGTGAGTAGTTTACCACAGATCTTCGGGTCCATAGTTATTAGCTAGATGGCTTCTTCTCTCTTTGAATCTCAATACAAAGTTCTCATCAATATTCTTGGAGATCTATTCGATGTAACTCTTTTTGCGGTGTGTTTGTCGAGATCCGATGAATTGTGGGTTTATGATCAAGTTTATCTATGAGAAATATTTGAATCTCCTTTGAATTCTTTTATGTGTGATTAAGTTATCTTTGCAAGTCTCTTCCAATTATCAGTTTTGTTTGGCCTATTAGATTGATCTTTCTTGCAATGGGAGAAGTGCTTAGCTTTGGGTTCAATCTTGCGGTGTCCTTTCCCAGTGACAGCAGGGGCAGCAAGGCTCGTATTGTATTGTTGCCATCGAGGATAAAAAGATGGGGTTTATATCATAATGCATGAGTTTATCCCTCTACATCATGTCATCTTTCTTAATGTGTTACTCTGTTCTTCATGAACTTAATACTCTAGATGCAGGCAGGAGTCGGTCGATGTGTGGAGTAATAGTAGTAGATGCAGAATCATTTCGATCTACTTGTCACGGACGTGATGCCTATATACAAGATCATGCCTAGATAATCTCATAACTATGCGCTTTTCTATCAATTGCTTGACAGTAATTTGTTCACCCGCCGTAATACTTATGCTATCTTGAGAGAAGCCACTAGTAAAACCTATGGCCCCCAGCTCTATCTTTTATCATATAAGTTTTCCATCTACTTTTATTTGCATCTTTTATTTTCCTATCTATATCATAAAAATACCAAAAATATTTATGTTATCATATTATCTCTATCAGATCTCACTTTTCGCAAGTTACCGTGAAGGGATTGACAACCCCTTTATTGTGTTGGTTGCGAGGTTCTTGTTTGTTTGTGTAGGTGCATGGGACTTTTGAGGAGCCTCCTAGTGGATTGATACCTTGGTTCTCAAAAACTGAGGGAAATACTTACGCTACTTTGCTGCATCACCCTTTCCTCTTCAAGGAAAACCAACGCAGTGCTCAAGAGGTAGCAGTATGCACCGTTGCTACAGTTCATCGTGCTGAGACACCACGTGATGATCGGGTGTGATAAGCTCTACATTCACATACAACGGATGTAAGCCAGTTTTGCACACGCAGAATACTCGGGTTAAACTTGATGAGCCTAGCATATGCAGATATGGCCTCGAAACACTGCGACCGAAAGGTCAAGCGTGAATCATATAGTAGATATGATCAACATAGTGATGTTCACCATTGAAAACTACTCCATCTCACGTGATGATCGGACATGGTTTAGTTGATTTGGATCACGTAATCACTTAGATGATTAGAGGGATGTCTATCTAAGTGGGAGTTCTTATGTAATATGATTATTTGAACTTTAATTTATCATAAACTTAGTACCTGATAGTATTTTGCATGTCAATGTTGCTGTAGACCAATGGCCCGTGCTACCGTTCCCTTGAATTTTAATGCGTTCCTAGAGAAAGCTAAGTTAAAAGATGATGGTAGCAACTACACAGACTGGGTCCGTAACTTGAGGATTATCCTCATTGCTGCACAGAAGAATTACGTCTTGGAAGCACCGCTAGGTTCCAGGCCTGCTGCGGATGCTACTGATGACGTTAAGAACATCTGGCAGAGCAAAGCTGATGACTACTCGATAGTTCAGTGTGCCATGCTTGACGGCTTAGAATCAGGACTTCAACGACATTTTGAACATCATGGAGCATATGAGATGTTCCAAGAGTTGAAGTTAATATTTCAAGCAAATGCCCGAGTTGAGAGATATGAAGTCTCCAACAAGTTCTACAACTGCAAAATGGAGGAGAATAGTTCTGTCAGTGAGCACATACTCGAAATGCCTGGGTATCATAATCACTTGACTCAGCTGGGAGTTGATCTTCTAGTTGATTATGTCATTGACAGATTTCTTCAATCACTGCTACCAAGCTATAAAGGCTTCGTGATGAACTACAATATGCAAGGGATGAACAAGACTATTCCCGAGCTCTTCATGATACTGAAGGCCGTGAAGGTAGAAATCAAAAAGGAGCATCAGGTGTTGATGGTCAATAAGACCACTAGTTTCAACAAAAAAGGGCAAAGGGAAGAAGGGGAACTTCAAGAAGAACGGCAAAAAGGTTGCTGCTCAAGAGAAGAAACCCAAGTCTGGACCTAAGCCTGAGACTGAGTGCTTCTACTGCAAAGGGACTGGTCACTGGAAGCAGAACTGCCCCAAGTATTTGGCGGCTAATAAGGATGGCAAAGTGAAAGGTATATTTGATATACAAGTTATTGATGTGTACTAAACTAATGCTCGCAGTAGTGCCTGGGTATTTGATACTGGTTCTGTTGTTCATATTTGCAACTCGAAATAGGGGCTATGGATTAAGCGAAGATTGGCTAAGGACGAGGTGAAGATGCGCGTGGGAAATGGTTCCAAGGTCTATGTGATCATGGTCGGCACGCTACCTCTACATCTACCATCGGGATTAGTTTTAGACCTGAATAATTGTTATGTGGTGCCAGCGTTGAGCATGAACATTATATCTGGATCTTGTTTAATGCGAGACGATTATTCATTTAAATCAGAGAATAATGGTTGTTCTATTTATATGAGTAATATCTTTTATGGTCATGCACCCCTATTGAGTGGTCTATTTTTGTTGAATCTCGATAGTAGTGATACACATATTCATAGTGTTGAAGCCAAAAGATTGAAGTTTAATAATGATGGTGCAACTTATTCGTGGCACTGCCGTTTGGGTCATATCGGTGTAAAGCGCATGAAGAAACTCCATACTGATGGACTTTTGGAATCACTTGATTATGAATCACTTGGTGCTTGCGAACCGTGCCGTATGGGCAAGATGACTAAAACTTTGTTCTCCAGAACAATGGAACGAGTTACTGACTTGTTGGAAATAATACATACCGATGTATGCAGTCCAATGAGTATTGATGCTCGTGGTGGGTATCTTTATTTTCTTACCTTCACAGATGATTTGAGCAGATATTGTTATATCTACTTAATGAAGCATAAGTCTGAAACATTTGAAAAGTTCAAAGAATTTCAGAGTGAAGTGGAAAATCATCGTAACAAGAAAATAAAGTTTCTACGATCTGATCGTGGAGGAGAATATTTGAGTTACGAGTTTGGTCTTCATTTGAAACAACATGGGATAGTTTCACAATTAACGCCACCTGGAACACCACAGTGAAATGGTGTGTCTGAACGTTGTAACCATACTTTCTTAGATATGGTGTGATCTATGATGTCTCTTACTGATTTACCGCTATCGTTTTGGGGTTATGCTCTAGAGACGGCTGCATTTACTTTTAATAGGGCACCATCAAAATCCGTTGAGACGACGCCTTATGAACTGTGGGTTGGCAAGAAACCAAAGTTGTCGTTTCTTAAAGTTTTGGGCTGCGATGCTTATGTGAAAATGCTTCAACCTGATAAGCTCGAACCCAAATTGGAGAAGTGCCTCTTCATAGGATACCCAAAGAAAACTGTTGGGTACACCTTCTATCACCGATCCAAAGGCAAAATCTTTGTTGCTAAGAATGGATCCTTTCTAGAGAAGGAGATTCTCTCGAAAGAAGTGAGTGGGAGGAAAGTATAACTTGATGAGGTAATTGTACCTTCTCCCTTATTGGAAAGTAGTTCATCACAGAAATCAGTTCCCGTGATTCCTACACCAATTAGTGAAGAAGCTAATGATGATGATCATGAAGCTTCAGATCAAGTTACTACCGAACCTCGTAGGTCTTCCAGAGTAAGATCCGCACCAAAGTGGTACGTTAATCCTGTTCTGGAAGTCATGTTACTAGACCATGATGAACCTACGAACTATGAGGAAGCGATGATGAGCCTAGATTCCGCTAAATGGCTTGAGGCCATGAAATCTGAGATGGGATCCATGTATGAGAACAAAGTTTGGACTTTGGTGGACTTTCCTGATGATTGGCAAGCCATAGAAAATAAATGGATCTTTAAGAAGAAGACCGACACAGACGGTAATGTTACTGTTTACAAAGCTCGACTTGTTGCGAAAGGTTTTTGACAAGTTCAAGGAGTTGACTACGATGAGACTTTCTCACCCATAGCGATGCTTAAGTCTGTTCGAATCATGTTTGCAATTGCTGCATTTTATGATTATGAAATTTGGCAAATGGATGTCAAAACTGCATTCCTGAATGGATTTCTGGAAGAAGAGTTGTATATGATGCAACCGGAAGGTTTTGTCGATCCAAAGGGTGCTAGCAAAGCGTGCAAGCTCCAGTGATCCATTTATGGACTGGTGCAAGCCTCTCAGAGTTGGAATAAACGCTTTGATAGTGTGATCAAAGCATATGGTTTTATACAGACTTTTGGAGAAGCCTGTATTTACAATAAAGTGAGTGGGAGCTCTCAAGCATTTCTAATCTTATATGTAGATGACATATTATTGATTGGAAATGATATAGAATTTCTGGATAGCATAAAGAGATACCTGAATAAGAGTTTTTCTATGAAAGACCTTGGAGAAACTGCTTACATATTAGGCATCAAGATCTATAGAGATAGATCAAGACGCTTAATTGGACTTTCACAAAGCACATACCTTGATAAAGTTTTGAAGAAGTTCAAAATGGATCAGTCAAGGAAAGGGTTCTTGCCTGTGTTACAAGGTGTGAAGTTGAGTCAGACTCAAAGCCCGACCACCGCAGAAGATAGAGAGAAAATGAAAGTCATTCCCTATGCATCAGCCATAGGTTCTATCATGTATGCAATGTTGTGTACCAGACCTGATGTATGTCTTGCTATAAGCATAACAGGGAGGTACCAAAGTAATCCCGGAGTGGAGCATTGGACATCGGTCAAGAACATCCTGAAATACCTGAAAAGGACTAAGGATATGTTTCTTGTTTATGGAGGTGAAAAAGAGCTCGTCGTAAACGGTTACGTCAATGCAAGCTTTGACACTGATTCGGATGACTCTAAGTCGCAAACCGAATACGTATTTTTATTGAATGGAGGAGCTGTCAGTTGGTGCAGTTCCAAGCAGAGCGTCGTGGCAGGATCTACGTGTGAAGCGGAGTACATTGTTGCTTCGGAAGCGGCAAATGAAGAAGTTTGGATGAAGGAGTTCATATCCGGTCTAGGTGTCATACCTAGTGCATCGGGTCCAATGAAAATCTTTTATGACAATACTGGTGCAATTGCCTTGGCAAAGGAATCCAGATTTCACAAGCGAACCAAGCACATCAAGAGACGCTTCAATTCCATCTGTCATCAAGTGTCGGAAGGGGACATAGAGATTTGCAAGATACACACGGATCTGAATGTTGCAAACCCATTGACTAAGCCTCTTCCACGAGCAAAACATGATCAGCACCAAAGCTCCATGGGTGTTAGAATCATTACTATGAAATCTAGATTATTGACTCTAGTGCAAGTGGGAGACTGAAGGAAATATGCCCTAGAGGCAATAATAAATTTATTATTTATTTCCCTATTTCATGATAAATGTTTATTATTCATGCTAGAATTGTATTAACCAGAAACTTAGTACATGTGTGAATACATAGACAAAATATATAGTCCCTAGTATGCCTCTACTTGACTAGCTTGTTTATCAAAGATGGTTATGTTTCCAAACCATAGACATGTGTTGTCATTTGATGAACGGGATCACATCATTAGGAGAATGATGTGATGGACATGACCCATCCGTTAGCTTAGCATCATGATCATGTTAGTTTCATTGCTTCTTCTTTCTTCATGACTTATACAAGCTCCTCATACTATGAGATTATGTAACTCCCGAATACCGGAGGAACACTTTGTGTGCTACCACACGTCACAACGTAAAAGGGTGATTATAAAGGTGCTCTACAGGTGTCTCCGAAGGTGTTTGTTGGGTTGGCATAGATCGAGATTTGGATTTCTTACTCCGTGTTTCGGAGAGGTATCTCTGGGCCCTCTCGGTAATACTCATCACTATAAGCCTTGCAAGCATTGTGACTAATGAGTTAGTTGCGGGATGAAGTATTACAGAATGAGTAAAGAGACTTGCCGGTAACGAGATTGAACTAGCTATTGAGATACCGATGATCGAATCTCGGGCAAGTAACATACCGATGACAAAGGGAACAACGTATGTTGTTATGTGGTTTGATCGATATAAAGATGTTCGTAGAATATGTAGGAACCAATATGAGCATCCAAGTTCCGCTATTGGTTATTGGCTAAAGACGTGTTTCGATCATGTCTACATAGTTCTCGAACCCGTAGGGTCCGCACGCTTACCGTTCGATGAAGATTGGTATTATGTGTTTATGTGTTTTGATGTACTGAAGGTAGTTTGGAGTTCCGGATGTGATCACAGACATGACGAGCAGTCTTGAAATTGTCAAGACATGAAGATTGATATATTGGACGACTATGTTTGGACATCGGAATGGTTCTGGATGAGTTCGGGCATTTACCGCAGTAAGGGGGGTTACCGGAACCCCCCGGGGAGTGCATGGGCCTTATTGGACCATAGTGGGAGAGAAGAGGAGGCGGCCAAGGAGCCCCCCCCCCACAAGCCCAATCTGAATTGGGTGGGGGGCCGGGCCCCCTTTCCTTCCTCCCTCTCCCCCCCTTCCATCCTCTCCTACTCCAACTTGGGAAAAGGGGAATCCTACTCCCGCTAGGAGTAGGACTCCCCCCTTGGGCGTGCCATAGAGGGCCGACCCTCCCCCTCCTCCACTCCTTTATATACGGGGGAGGGAGCACCCCTTAGACACACAAGTTGACAATTGTTTAGCTGTGTGTGGTGCCCCCCCTCCACGGTTACACACCTTGGTCATATCATCATAGTGCTTAAGCGAAGCCCTGCACCGATAACTTATTCATCACCGTCACCACGCCGTCGTGCTGATGAAACTCTCCCTCGGCCTCAACTGGATCAAGAGTACGAGGGACGTCTCCGAGATAAACGTGTGCTGAACGCGAAGGTGCTGTACATTCGGTGCTTGGATCGGTTGGATCACGAAGACGTTCGACTACATCAATCGCGTTAAACGCTTTTACTTTCGGTCTATGAGGGTACATGGACACACTCTCCCCTCTGGTTGCTATACATCACCTAGATAGATCTTGCATGATCGTAGGATTTTTTTGAAATTACCGCGTTCCTCAACACCAGAATCGTAGCAGATATACCATAGAATATAAACTCTTAATTATAAACATGGAAATAAATAATACAATATTATTGCCTCTAGGGTTTATTTCCAACACCCTCAACTTCTTCGGGCGAGTAAATGGTCTCCCATCTGACCATATGATACTTATATTTTCCTTGCTCCTCAGCCAAAAAGAATCTGGAGGACACCCTATTCAATTTATCATGTATCCCGTCTTAGAGAAGATAAATGCCCAGTTCTTTTGGGCGATTCTCCCAGAATCTTGAGAATCGACCCTCCACCCAGCTTCTCCCAGAATCTTGAACCCATATTTTTTTACAATCCTAACTTTTCACATCCTAACTAGGTAGGATTGTAAAAAAATATGGATACAAGATTCTGGGAGAAGCTGGTTGGACGGTCAATTCTCAAGATTCTGGGAGAATCGCCCAAAAGAACTGGGCCAAAGTCCCATTACAAACATGGGTATGTTAGTGAGGCAATCGTTTATAAGAACTAATCATCCATCGGAAGCCAACAACTTCCCTTGCCAGGGTTCTACTCTCCCTGAAACCTTGTTAACCATAGGCTCAAAAGTCCGCCATTATTGTAAGGGCCCTAGCCGAAGTGGGCATCCGATGTATTTGATTGGGATGGACCCAAGCTCACAATTCATCATATGTGCCGCCCTAGCCACTTTTCCTCTTTTTTTCCTCTCCCTTCTCTCTCGCGAGGTGATCAAATGGGGTATCCCACTAGATACAACGTGATCGCACAATCATAAGGTCACGTGTTCAAACATCGCCCCTCTCAGCATAATATATAATTTTTTTTCTTTATACCCTTCACTGACATGTGGGTCCCACATGGCTTTTCTGTGTAACTAAAATATCCAGGGAGTTATCTGAAAAAATTCTACTCCCAACCATTGAAATGTGGGCCATTGCCACCCTGGCAAGGTACGATGTACACCTAGATATAGTAGAAAGCATCATATTTGCACCGGACAACAAATTAAATGACCACAAATCTGCATTTTTTAATTATAGCACCAAACTGAACATACACACAAATTCTACAACTCCCGATGATATTATCTCTTTGATAAACTACACGTGCAATGATGCATCGGATCTGCGTGTGTGATCATGAACACCCTTGATCCTACTACCTCCGCCCTTGTTTACTAGTCCCCTCGTATTATGAGTCATATTTTGACCATGATTTTAACTACTAAAATATATGGTATACATAGCAAAAATAATATCATTAAAAACTACATTTAAGAATCTTTAATGATATAACTTTTGGTGACATGCATTCATATTTTACTAATCCAAGATATGATTAAATTTTGACCCAAAATACAACAGGAACTAGTATTTGTTTCAGGCTCACGCCATCTTTGCTTTCAGAGATTTCTACGAGCCTCGGAAGGAACAAATTATAATTTGAAACACATATCCTCAAACCCAGCCGGGCCCAGCTTCCCGTAGCACCTACCCTTGTCACTTCCTAGTAGATGGGCAGTTGTGTTTCCGAAAATTGTCGAGTAAATTGCAGGAAACCACCACTTTGAAGGTTAGGTTTGCATAAAAACACTATGGTACATTTTAAAAAAAAACACCGCGTCTTGCGTAATTATTTTGCGAAAAGCACTGATCGGTGGATTAGAGCGTTTTAATTATGTTTATGACAGGTGGGTCCAGATTTTGCCAACGTCACGTAATGGCTCGATCGAGGCAGCGTCAGAGTCGACATGCGGCCCACCTGTCAGCTGGATTCTTCGATTCATCTTTTTTCTCGCAAGGGAAATTCCTCCCTGATCCCCTTTTCATGGTGGACACAACCGGGCCACCACCCATGTGACGCCCTCGATTCAATCGGACTCTAATCGTACACGCAAATGTGTACGATCAAGATCAAGGACTCACAGGAAGATATCACAACACAACTCTACACACAAATTAAAATAATACAAGCTTTATATTACCAGCCATGGGCCTCGTGGGCTCGAATACATAAGCTCGATAACACAAGAGTTAGTGGAAGCAACAATATCTGAGAACAGACATAAGTTAGACAAGTTTTCCTTAAGAAGGCTAGCACAAAAGTAGCAACAATTGAAAAGGCAAGGCCTCCTGCTTGGGAGCCTCCTAACTACTCCTGGTCGTCGGTGGTCTCCACGTAGTAGTAGGCATCGGCGGCGGCATCTGACTCCTAGGCTCCGACATCTGGTTGCATCAACCAGAAAGAAGGAGAAAGGGGAAAAGGGGAAGCAAAGCAACCGTGAGTACTCATCCAAAGTACTCGCAAGCAAGGATGTACACTACATATGCAACATTATCAAAGGAAGGCTGTATATGTGGATTGGGCTGCAGAAATGCTAGAATAGAGAGAAGGCCTAGTCCTATCAAAGACTAGCATCTTCTGGAAACCACCATCTTGCAGCAAACAGGAGGGAGTAGAGTAGCATAAAGTAAAGTAGTAGTAGTGTTGTCAACCTCGGCCAGAGATCCTTTCTCGACTCCTTGCGAGAAAGCAATCCCAGAGCCATACTATCCAATTGTCATCATAATCCAATTCTCATCACAAGTATCCTGTTCTAGTTGTATCGATCGGGATACAACTCCAAGTGTCTGTTACCGTAGGACAGAATATCGATAGATGTTTTCTTCCCTGCAGGGGTGCACCAACTTACCCACCACGCTCGATTAACTCCGACTGGACACACTTTCCTGGGTCATGCCTGGACTCGGCCAAACAATATGTCGCAACCCTACCTAGGCTTAATAGAGAGGTCAGCACGCCGGACTAAACCTATGCCCCCGAGGGTCATGGGCCATCGCCCCGGAAACTCCTGCATGTTGCGTACGCAGCCGGTGAGCAGACCTAGCTACCTCCTTCAAAAAGGCAGGTGCCTAGCAGTCCAACCCGACGCGCGCCGCTCAGTCGCTGACGTCTATTAAGCTTCAGCTGATGTATACGACGCAGAACGCCCATCCTATGCCCACGTGATGGTTAGTGCTATCAGGCCAGAGGCCCCTCGGATCAAATATCCAAATCGTAGTGGATTAGGAACGCGCGGTAACAAGCAGAGACTCATGAAAGATGTGACCCCGTTGCCCCGTCCCGAGGACTTGCGGCAAGGTCTAAGAATGCCCGGCCACGCCTCATAATTATCTCGCGGGCACCCTCCAGGTCAACCCGACTCCTCATCACTCGCAAATATGCTCGCGCGGGTACCCCTTAGGGCCGACCCGTCTTTAGTAACATGGTTCAATGTAAAGTCATAGTAACCATAGTAACCATGTGTCCAAACATCAAGGGGAAACCCCGAGGAATCACCCCCGGTGAATTCCACTCGATGTAATCATCAAGGTGAATGTAAGAGGGACCATGCTCGAGGTTCACACTTGAGGGGTTGCACGACAGAGTCGTATCAGAAGTGGTTAAAGAGGAAATCACCCTCGATGACCACGACCGAATAGCTACACTACAGGGTTAACATCAGAAGTGCTGATGAGGACTCACCCTCGGTACTCGATAGCAACCCAGTAGTCTCGAGCAACTAAGGGGAAGTGATGTGCGGTGCCGGGGCCTGATCTTCGATCCCGTTGATCGGGTCTTCGATGATGAAGCAGGGGCAACAAGGACAAGGTGGGGGTCACTAATGGATCATTAACCAACCTATACTAAGCAGATTAGGATAAGCAGGTAAGGTACAACAGAAGATACAAAAGCAGGCTATGCATTAGAATAGGAGCAATCAATAACATTTACGAAATCTAATGCAAGCATGAGAGAATGGAATGGGTGATATCGGGATGATCAAAAAGGGGGCTTGCCTGGAAGCTCTGGCAAGGAGGAGGAGTCGGTGACGTAGTCGATCACAGGGGCAGCATCGGTCTCGGGGTCTACCGGAGAGAAGAGGGGAGAGAAATAGTAAATATGAAGCAAACATAGCATCACAAAGCATAACATGGCAATATAATGTGACCGGTGTGACCTAACGTATGGCTACACGATATAGGTGAAGGTGGAATTCAACCGGGAATGTATTCCCGGTTCTGGACCTGTGTCAGACAGATGAGCAGAGGGGTATGTTCCATGTTTAGATAGTTAGAGGCATCTGACAGGTATGTGGTTAGCGTATTCGGGCTCGTTGGATTTTTCTGAGCAACTTTCATGTATAAAGTTTTCCCAACTGAGCTACGGTTTATTTTCTATGAATTTTCAAAGATTAAACCATTTTCTAGAATTATTCAAATTAACAAAAAAGGGAATTACGACATCAGCATGATGCAATGCTGACATCAGCAGGTCAACAAGTCGGCTGACCAGTCAAACCAGACAGGTGGCGCCCACATGTCAGCCACTATAATTAACAGAGTTTATATTAAACTAATCTGATGTTAAATAGCTACTGGGCCCCACATGTCAGTCTCTAATTAGTAACTAACTATGTTTTAGTTATTAAAACAATTTAATATATTAATATAGGCGGTGGGGCCCGCGTGTCAGTGGCACTGGGTTGCCTGGTCAGCAGTTGACTTGGTCAAACCAGTCAACAAGGGCCCGCGGGGCCCGCAGGCAGTGACCTTGGGGTGGTCCCAGGTGTGCCACGTCGGCGGTGGTCGGCGGCTTGACGCCGTGTAACGCCCCGGATTCGAAGCGCCAGGTGTCCGCCAGATATTCGCCGTTGTTGCCATGTCATTTGCTTGCGTGTTGCATTTTATCATGTCATCATGTGCATCTCATTTTGCATACGCGTTCGTCTCCTGCATCCGAGCATTTTCCCCGTTGTCCGTTTTGTAATCCGGCACTCCTATGTCATCCGGCGTCCCCTTCTTGTCTCTTTTCGTGAGCGGGTGTTAAACATTCTCGGAATGGACCGAGGTTTGCCAAGCGGCCTTGGTACACCACCGGTAGACCGCCTGTCAAGTTTCGTGCCATTTGGAGTCTGTTTAATACTCCAGCGGTTAACTGGGTAACCGTAAAAGCTCCTTTTGTCTTGCAGCCCAACACCCCACCAAATCAGCCCAATAACCCATCCAAACCCCCTCCATGCTCTCGGTTGTTCGATCACGATCGTGTGGGCGAAAACCGCACCCCATTTGGACACTCCTAGCTCCCTCTACCTATAAATAGGCCCTCCCCTTCCATTTTCGCGGATGAATCCTACCCTAACCCTAGCTCCCCTCCTCCTCGCGCCGCCGGACAAAATCCCCGCTGCCGAACATGTCCACCCGCGCCCGCAGCCAATCGTGGCTTGCCACATCGCCCCCGCTGCCATCTCCATTGTGCGGGCCCGCGAGCCCGTGCGGGGCCCTCCCGGCCCAAGCCGTCGCCACGCCGCAGCCCGCAGGCGCCCGCGAGCGCCCGTGCCAAGGGCTCGTCCCGCGTTGCCGGCTTCTCCCGAGCTCGCCTTGCCGCGCTGCCTTCGCCTCCCTCCTCCATCATTCATCGCCGGCTGGCTCCTCGCTAGAGCCGCAGCCCCGACGACCGAACCCCGTGCCCGCCTCGCCGGACTCCACCACCAGCCTCGCCGCCTTCAAGCTCCGCCTCCGCCGTCGATGGCCAGATCCGGCCTCCCACCGGCCGAATCCAGCTTCCGGCGCCACAGCCCGCCTTTCCCAGCCTGCCCGCGTCGCCGGTGCCGCCTTAGGCGCCGCCGCCACCGCCCTGCCATGGGCTCGGTCAGCCTCGTCGGGCAGGACGACGAGTGTCACCTGGGCGCCTCCCTCTCGTGCCGCGTGGGCCTCCCCGCGGTCCGGCAGAGCTGCTCCACCGGCCCACCTCGTCCTCCACCAGCCTGGGCCGAATCCCATGGTGAGCAGTGCCTAAACCCCGCCCCGTGCGTCGAGTAGTTATATAGCGCCCTTTCGTTTTTTTCCAGAAAACTGCAAAGTCCCGAAAATATTGCATTCTGGTGCCATGTTCATCGCATCAGAACTTGTTGCATATAGCTCCGTTTTGTGCGTGCAATATATAAAAATGTTCATTGTAAGATGCTCTTCATTTTGTTCCATTGTGCCATGTTTGTTTGAGTCCATCTTGATGCCCAAATCATCATCGCAAGAGTGCTATATGATGTTAACCTGCTGAAACTGTTATAACTTGCTGTTTGGTCTTTTTCATTCAATTTTGTGTGTGCATCTTTTGAGCATGATCTCTACATGTGTTTTGAGCTATATCATGCCATATTTACAGAGGTTCAACCTATGTATTTTTATGAGTCTTGTATTGAGTGCATTGAGCTCGTGAAGTTGGGTACTTGCTGTTGCTGTTTTGCTAGTCTGTTTCTGTTATATCATGATGCTATGTTAACCTGCTTCTACAAGTCATTCTATGCATAATCTAGAGATGTTCACTAAGGATATTTTGTTATAATTTTCATGCTCTATATATCCATGCCCATGGTTGCATTTATAGCCTGCTGTAGCCTGTTGTACTATTGCTCTCAACTTGCTAAAAAATGTTGATGTCAGCATGTTAACACTAAGTTCAGTTTTGCCATGAGCTTTGCTAGTGATCCATGCACCCTATGAACTTGATCTTGCCATGTATACCTTCATAATTATTCCATCTTACTGTTTGTTATGTTTTCATGCCATGTATTGCTCTATGGTGAGTTCCACATGCTCACCAACATGCCTACTTATTGTTGTTCCTGCCATGTCTGAATCTGTCATATCATTCGCCATGTTTGCATGGATCCTACCATATTTTATGTTGATCTTTGCAATAAGTTTAGTAAGGGAGTTTTGTTCTTTGTCTTTGGTATTAGCATGCCATGCCTTTGTTTTCCATGATAAGTTCCTGTAGCATTTTGTTTGATAGCTCTAAACATTGCAACCTGATGTTATTTCTACTAAGCCTGAAACTGTTATTATTTGCAATCTTGCCATGTCCTTTTGAGCATGTTATATTGCTCTATGGAGATAGCTCAGTGTTCATGTTTTGTCATGCTTTACCTGTACTTCATGCCCATGCCTTTTGTTCTTATGTTGAGGTGCTATAGCATATTGTTTTGATGCTTGCGAGATGCCTAGTTGCTGTTTTGGACAGCTTGTCCTTTAAACTTGTTTAGAGTGTATGTGTTGAACCGTTGCTCCGTTTTGAGTGTGCTCTGTATGAAACTTGCTTGATTTTGCATGAAGTTTCATATTATCTTGTTGCATCCTTGTTTTGAGGTGTTCGCTTGATGTTTGTAGGTGTTTTGCATCAATGCCATGTTTAACTTGTTTTGCTCATATCTTCTAGGCCGTAGCTCCAAATTAAATGAACTTTATATGTAACTTGACTAGAATCTCATGTAGATCATCTTGGTGCCTCTTAACTTGCTGTTTAACAACTTGAACATAAGGTTTATCCAGTTCTGGACTAATTTCTACATTTGCATATGAGGGCTTACCGGAATTGTTATATGTTGTTTCCGGCCTCATTTAAACTTGCTTTGATGTGTTGCTCTTGTATGCATCATCTCTTGCCATGAGTATCTTCATGTAGCTTTGTCATGCATCATGCTTGGTTGAGCATCATGCCATGTTTATGTGTGGTGCGATTACCATGTTGTGTGCTTCTTCTCGATAGTTCCCGTTTCGTTGCGATCGTGAGGATTCGTTCGTCTACGCTTGGTTCGTCTTCGCGGCTTCATCCGTTCGTCTTCTTCATGGACTCGTTATTCTTCCTAGCGGGATTTCAGGCAAGATGACTGTCACCTTGGATCTCATTACTATCATTGCTATGCTAGTTGTTTCGTTCTATCGCTATGCTGCGCTCCCTATCACTTGTTCTTCAAGCCTCCCCAAATTGCCATGAACCTCTAACCTTGTCACCCTTCCTAGCAAACCATTGTTTGGCTATGTTATCGCTTTTGCTCAGCCCCTCTTATAGCGTTGCTAGTTGCAGGTGAAGTTGAAGATTGCTCCATGGTGGACAGGATTATGTTGGGATATCACAATATCTCTTATTTAATTAATGCATCTATATACTTGGTAAAGGGTGGAAGGCTCGGCCTTATGCCTGGCGTTTTGTTCCACTCTTGCCGCCCTAGTTTCCGTCATACCGGTGTTATGTTCTCGGATTTTGCGTCCCTTACGCGGTTGGGTGATTTATGGGACCCCCTTAACAGTTCGCTTTGAATAAAACTCCTCCAGCAAGGCCCAACCTTGGTTTTACCATTTGCCTCACCTAGCCTTTTTCCCTTGGGAGTCGCTCTCTCGAGGGTCATCTTTATTTTACCCCCCCCCCCCCGGGCCAGTGCTTCTCCAAGTGCTGGTCCAAACCGAGCGATATCCGGCGCCCCCTGGGCAACCAGGGTCTATGCCAACCCGACGTCTTGCTCATTCGGTGTGCCCTGAGAACGAGATATGTGCAGCTCCTATCGGGATTTGTCGGCAGAGCGAGCGGCTTTGCTGGTCTTGTTTTGCCATTGTCGAAATGTCTTGTAACCTGGATTCCGAGACTGATCGGATCTTCCTAGGAGAAGGAATATCCTTCGTTGATCGCAAGAGCTTGTCATGGGCTAAGTTGGGACACCCCTGCAGGGTATAAACTTTCGAGAGCCGTGCCCGCGGTTATGTGGTAGATGGGAATTTGTTAATGTCCGGTTGTAGATAACTTGACACCAGATTCGAATTAAAACGCATCAACCGCGTGTGTAGCCGTGATGGTCTCTTCTCGGCGGAGTCCGAGAAGTGAACACGGTCTTTGGGTTATGTTTGACGTAAGAAGGAGTTTAGGATCACCTCTTGATCATTGCTAGCTTCACGACTATTCAGTTTGCTTCTCTTCTCGCTCTCTTTTGCGTATGTTAGCCACCATATATGCTTAGTCGCTGCTGCAACCTCACCGCTTTACCCCTTCCTTTACCATTAAGCTTTGCTAGTCTTGATACCCATGGTAATGGGATTGCTGAGTCCTCGTGGCTCACAGATTACTACAACAACAGTTGCAGGTACAGGTTATGCGATGATCTTGATGCGAGAGCGATGTTTGCTTGTTTTGGAGTTCTTCTTCTGCTTCTTCTTCAATCAGGGGATAGGTTCCAGGTCGGCAGCCTGGGCTAGCAGGGTGGATGTCATTTGAGTTTCTGTTTGTGTTTCATCCGTAGTCGGATGTTGCTCTTATGTAAGATGATGTTGTATTCGTGTGGCATTGTATGCCTTTTGTATGTATCCCCATCTATTATGTAATGTTGATGTAATGATATCCACCTTGCAAAAGCGTATCAATATGCGGTTCTATCCTTGGTGGGACCTTCGAGTCTCTTTAGGATAGTATCACATATTGGGCGTGACAGGTTGGTATCAGAGCCTCGACCGACCATAGGAGCCCCTTTGATTGATCGTGTAGTTTGGCCGTTGTTGAGTCTAGAAGAAAACTGTTTGCGGAGTCTAGCTATATCGGAGAGTAGGACTTCTTTTTACTCCTCAGTCCCTTCGTCGCTCTAGTGAGGAATCTTGACGCAGGTGTTTTAAATTACTCTTCTTCCCGTCCAATTTTTCTTTAGGATCACGTGGTTAGTTTCGCGAGTTGTCCATCCTCTTTTGTCTGGTGCATCTCTCGTCAAGTTGACTAAACTCTTTGTCTTTCGCGAGATCAATCCTTAGTTCTTCCTCCGGCGTCGTTGTTTTTCCCTGTCCGAAGTTGTCTTTGTTTTTCCCACCCGCCCACCCCTTTTTCTTCTCGGAGCCGGAGTCCGTAATCGAGTATCCTTCCTACTCGTGTGGAGTCTTTGCTTTCTTTCCTCAATGATTTCAACCGGTGTTTTCTCTTCAAGTTATTCACTGATTTCTCGTTCCAAGTTGCCTTTGTTTTCCCGCCCTCCCACCCTTTTCTTCCCGGAGTCTGAGCCTCTTTCGAGCATCAATTTCATTCATACGGAACCTCTTCAGTCTTTCCTCAATAATTTCAACTGGTGAATTCTCGTCGCATTCGTCATTCTTCATCCCTTTCTTCTCCGGTGGACTCAATTCAAGTTTTTCGGTGTTGATTGTATTCTTTTCCTTGGATCAAGTGTTCTCCTTGCTCGTTTGCCTCTCGCCATTCAATCATCCCGGAGTTCAAGACATCTCAGAGATTCGTCTGTGTTCGAATTAATTCGAGGTTGTCACCTCATTCAAATATTTCAATTGTTCCGGTGCATCATCTATCTCTTCAACAATCCTTTTCAACGGTGTTATCGCTTTAGTGGGTCCTAACCCACATGTATTTTCCCAAGATCTTACCTGACTCTTCTAATTCTCCCAGGGTTATTCTCAAATTCTTTTCAAGTGTCACGTAAGAATGAATTTCATCAGTCACATGCCTTCTCCAATCGCTTTCAAATTCTTTTCATTGTTGGCTCAACCTCTCTGCTTTTCATTCTACCGGAGTATCTCAATAATTTTGGTGGTGTTTCCCGTCGTCATTTGAAGACCGAAGAAGAGTTTTTCCTCTAAAGCTTGTCCATTCTCTCGAAGTTTCGTGGTTCTAGCTTCATGTTATCCTCTAGTATTATTCCATTTGTCAGAAATTCCTTTTCTTACCCATCCGGAGTATGTCAGAAGTTGTTTTCCCATTTCTTTTCACCGGAGGCCATCATTCCAGTTATCGTTCTCAATTTATCCCGGTGCTTCGTTCAAGTATTCTTTAATCAGCTCATGATCTCCTCCTTCTTTTGCATCTAAATTCCCTCTAGCATATTTGTTCTTCTAATTCTTCCCGGTGATTCAGTCTCTTTCATCAGTCATTTTCGAATTCTTATAGTGGTTCGTTCAAGATTCTTTTTCCTAGATTATCATATTAATTCATTCGTTCTTTCCAATCCTATCGTGGTTCTTGAAGACTTGCTCAAGTTTTGCGCTATATTCCCCCCTTAATCCATTTTTAGAAGAATAAGTAGTATGCAAAATCCACTGCTGGTCATCAATTTAGTTTGATGAAGGATAATCATACAATAAATCTCATTCTTATTTCATCCAAGTGAGTAATCCCTTCCTTCGGAGTTTGTTCTTGATGAATAAATTCTAGTTCCAAGTGTTTTCATCTTTTCTTTTCCGGAGTTCAAATTTCCTCGGCCTTCTTGTCGGCACCTCCATCTAAATCATCGCAAGCTTTAATCTTATTCTTTCATTCTTCATTTTATCTCATCATCTTTTGTCACCGGAGTTCTTCATGGTAGTTCTTCATGATTTAATTCATTCTTCAAGAGTTCATCAAGACTTTGTTGGAGGAATTCAAGTATCTTTCCTTCTTGCCTCTCAAAGTGCAATTAATTCTTCGTATTCTTTTGAAGTGGAGTTTTGCATTTCTTCGTTCTTCTCAGCTATCCAAACATTTCCGTTTGTGGCCGGTTATCACCTTATGATCTTGAGTTGTTACCTATAAGACCACAACAAGCTTATTCTTTTCGTTGTTGATTTTCTCAACAACTCCGTTTAAACCTTTCTTCTGAAGATGCTTTCAATTCCATTCATGGCACAAGTTGTCATTTTCTTCTCCGTTCTTTTCATTCAACTCTTTCGATTCTTTCCGCAGGTTTTGTGTCATGTCTCCATCAAATATCATTCCATCCTCTCAAGCTCGTGTTATATTCCTCCATGTTTCAGCCGGAGTGCTACCTAAATCCTTTCAGTCTTATTCATTTCTTATCTCGTTCTAACTGGAGTGGTTTCATAGTCTATCTGATTCTGTGAGTTTGCGATTCTCATCATTCTCGTCGTTCCTCTCTTCTTCTCGAGTGCTCTCGATTCTTTGCTTCTTCTCTTGAGTTCTTGTTTCACGTCATCCCTTTTCCCTTCCGTCTCGTTCCTAAGATCTCGGGACGAGATCTCTTGTTAGTGGAGGAGTGTTGTAACGCCCCGGATTCGATGCGCCAGGTGTCCGCCAGATATTTGCTGCTGTTGCCATGTAATTTGCTTGCGTGTTGCATGTTATGATGTCATCATGTGCATCTCATTTTGCATACGCGTTCATCTCCTGCATCCGAGCATTTTCCCCGTTGTCTGTTTTGTAATCCGGCAGTCCTATGTCATCCGGCGTCCCCTTCTTGTCTCTTTTCGTGAGCGGGTGTTAAATATTCTCTGAATGGACCGAGGTTTGCCAAGCGGCCTTGGTACACCACCGGTAGACCACCTGTCAAGTTTCGTGCCATTTGGAGTCCGTTTGATACTCCAACAGTTAACCGGGTAACCGTAAAAGCTCCTTTTGTCTTGCAGCCCAACACCCCTCCAAATCAGCCCAATAACCCATCCAAACCCCCTCCATGCTCTCGGTTGTTCGATCACGATTGTGTGGGCGAAAACCACACACCATTTGGACACTCCTAGCTCCCTCTACCTATAAATAGGCCCTCCCCTTCCATTTTTGCGGATGAATCCTACCCTAACCCTAGCTCCCCTCCTCCTCGCGCCGCCGGACGAGATCCCTTCTGCCGGACATGTCCGCCCGCGCCCGCAGCCAGTCGTAGCCCACGTCGCTCCCACAGCCGTCTCCACCACATGGGCCCGCGAGCCCGTTCGGGGCCCTCCCGGCCCGAGCCGCCGCCGCGCCACAGGCCGCAGGTGCCCTCGAGCGCCCGTGCCAGGGGCTCGTCCCGCGCCGCTGGCTCCTCCCAAGCTCGCCTTGCCCTGCTGCCGTCGCCTCCCGCCTGTGTCGTTCCTCGCCGGCTGGCCCCTCGCCGGAGCCGCAGCCCCGGCGACCGAACCCTGTGCCCGCCTCGCCGGACTCCACCACCAACCTCGCCGCCGTCAAGCTCCGCCTTCGCCGTCGCCGGCCAGATCCGGCCTCCCACCGGCCGGATCCGGCTTCTGACGCCGCCGCCCGCCTTTCTCGGCCTGCCCGCGTCACCGGTGCCGCCTTAGGCGCCGCCGCCGCCGCCCTGCCATGGCCTCGGTCGGCCTCGTCGGGCAGGACGATGAGTGTCGCCTGGGTGCCTCCCTCTCGTGCCACGTGGGCCTCCCCGCGGTCCGGCCCAGCTGCTCCACCGGCCCACCTCGTCCTCCACCAGCCTGGGCCGAAGCCCATGGTGAGCAGTGCCTAAACCCCGCCCCGTGCGTCGAGTAGTTATATAGCGCCCTTTCGTTTTTTTCCAGAAAACTGCAAAGTCCCAAAAATATTGCATTCTGGTGCCATGTTCATCGCATCATAACTTGTTGCATATAGCTCCGTTTTGTGCGTGCATATATAAAAATGTTCATTGTGAGATGCTCTTTATTGTGTTCCATTGTGCCATGTTTGTTTTAGTCCATGTTGATGCCCAAATCATCGTTGCAAGAGTGTTATATGATGTTAACTTGTTGAAACGGTTATAACTTGCTGTTTTGTCTTTTTCATTGCATTTTGTGTGTGCATCTTTTGAGCATGAGCTCTACATGTGTTTTGAGCTACATCATGCCATCTTTACAGAGGGGCAACCTATGTATTTTATGAGTATTGTATTGAGTGCATCGATCTCGTCAAGTAGGGTACTTGTTGTTGCTGTTTTGCTAGTCTGTTTCTGTTATATCATGATGCTATGTTAACTTGCTGCTACAAGTCATTCTATGCATAATCTAGAGATGTTCACTAAGGATGCACCCTATGAACTTGATCTTGCCATGTATGGATTCATAAATATGCCATCTTACTGTTGGTTACCTTGTCATGCCATGTATTGCTCTGTGGTGAGTTCCACAGGCTCACCAACATGCCAACTTATTGTTGTTCCTGCCATGTCTGAATGTGTCATATCATTTGCCATGTTTGCATGGATCCTACCATATTTTCTGTTGATATTTGGAATAAGTTCAGTAAGGGAGTTTTGTTCTTTTCCTTTAGTATTAGCATGCCATGCCTTTGTTTGCCATGATAAGTTCCTGTAGCATGTTGTTTGATAGCTCTAAACATTGCAACCTGATGTTATTTCTGCTAAGCCTGAAACTGTTATTATTTGCAATCTTTCCATGTCCTTTTGAGCATGTTATAGTGCTTTCTGGAGAAAGCTCAGTGTTCATGTTTTGTCATGCTTTACCTGTACTTCACACCCATGCCTTTTGTTCTTATGTTGAGGTGTTGTAGCATATTGTTTTGATGCTTGCGAGATGCCTAGTTGCTGTTTTGGACAGCTTGTCCTTTAAACTTGTTTAGAGTGTATGTGTTGAACCGTTGCTCCATTTTTAGTGTGCTCTATATGAAACTTGCTTGATTTTGCATGAAGTTTCATATTATGTTGTTGCATCCTTGTTTTGAGGTGTTTTCTTGATGTTTGTAGGTGTTTTGCATCAATGCCATGTTTAACTTGTTTTGCTCATATCTTCTAGGCCGTAGCTCCAAATTAAATGAACTTTATATGTAACTTGACTAGAATCTCGTGTAGATCATCTTGGTGCCTCTTAACTTGCTGTTTAACAACTTGAACATAAGGTTTATCCAGTTCTGGACCAATTTCTAAATTTGCATATGAGGGCTTACCGGAATTGTTATCTGTTGTTTCCGGCCTCATTTAAACTTGCTTTGATGTATTGCTCTTGTATGCATCATCTCTTGCCATGAGTAGCTTCATGTAGCTTTGTCATGCATCATGCTTGGTTGAGCATCATGCCCTGTTCATGTGTGGTGTGTTTACCATGTTGTGTGCTTCTTCTCGATTGTTCCCGTTTCATTGCGATCGTGAGGATTCGTTCGTCTACGCTTGGTTCGTCTTCGCGGCTTCATCCGTTCGTCTTCTTCATGGACTCGTTCTTCTTCCTAGAGGGATTTCAGGCAAGATGACCATCACCTTGGATCTCATTACTATCATTGCTATGCTAGTTGTTTCATTCTATTGCTATGCTGCGCTTCCTATCACTTGTTCTTCAAGCCTCCCCAAATTGCCATGAACCTCTAACCTTGTCACCCTTCCTAGCAAACCGTTGTTTGGCTATGTTACCGTTTTTGCTCAGCCCCTCTTATAGCGTTGCTAGTTGCAGGTGAAGTTGAAGATTTCTCCATGGTGGATAGGATTATGTTGGGATATCACAATATCTCTTATTTAATTAATGCATCTATATACCTGGTAAAGGGTGGAAGGCTCGGCCTTATGCCTGGCGTTTTGTTCCACTCTTGCCGCCCTAGTTTCCGTCATACCGGTGTTATGTTCCCGGATTTTGCGTCCCTTACGTGGTTGGGTGATTTATGGGACCCCTTGACAGTTCGCTTTGAATAAAACTCCTCCAGCAAGGCCCAACCTTGGTTTTACCATTTGCCTCACCTAGCCTTTTTCCCTTGGGAGTCGCGCATCCCGAGGGTCATCTTTATTTTACCCCCCCCCCAGTCCAGTGCTTCTCCAAGTGCTGGTCCAAACCGAGCGATGTCCGGCGCCCCCTGGGCAACCAGGGTCTATGCCAACCCGACATCTTGCTCATCCGGTGTGCCCTGAGAACGAGATATGTGCAGCTCCTATCGGGATTTGTCGGCACAGCGGGCATCTTTGCTGGTCTTGTTTTACCATTGTCGAAATGTCTTGTAACCGGGATTCCAAGACTGATCGGGTCTTCCTGGGAGAAGGAATATCCTTCGTTGATCGCGAGAACTTATCATGGTATAAGTTGGGACACCCCTGTAGGGTATAAACTTTCGAGAGCCGAGGCCGTGGTTATGTGGCAGATGGGAATTTGTTAATGTCCGGTTGTAGATAACTTGACACCAGATTTGAATTAAAATGCATCAACCGCGTGTGTAGCCCTGATGTTCTCTTCTCGGCGGAGTCCGGGAAGTGAATGTTGGGGAACGTGTCATAAAATAAAAAATTTCCTATGTTCACCAAGATCAATCTATGAGTTCATCCAGCAACGAGAGAGGGGAGTGCATCAACATACCCTTGTAGATTGCAAGCGGAACCGTTCAAGAGAACTGGGTTGAGGTAGTCGTACACATCGTGATCCAAATCACCGGATATCCTAGCGCCAACGGACGGCACCTCCACGTTCAACGCACGTATGGTCAGCGTGACGTCTCCTCCTTCTTGATCCAGCAAGGGGAAGGAGAGGTCAATGAAGATCCAGCAGCACGACGGCGTGGTGGTGGAAGCAGCAGGGATCCGGCAGGACTTCGCCAAGCGTCTGCGGGAGGGAGAGGTGTAGCAAGGGGAAAGGGAGGCGCCAAGATGCAGGGTCGGCTGCCCTCCCTCCCCCCCTGTTTATATAGGGTCCCCAGGGGGCGCCGGCCCTAGGATATGGGATCTCCTAGGGGGGCGGTGGCCAAGGGGGGAACTTGCCCCCCAAGGGAAGTGGAGGCGCCCCCTCCCCTAGGGTTCCCAAGCCTAGGCGCAGGGGGCCCATGGGGGGACACACCAGCCCACCAGGGGCTGGTTCCCTCCCCACTTCAGACCACGGGGCCCTCCGGGATAGTTGGCCCCACCCGGTGGTCCCCCAGGACCCTTCCGGTGGTCCCGGTACAATACCGGTGACCCCCGAAACTTTCCCGATGGCCGAAACAGCACTTACTATATATAATTCTTCACCTACGCATCATTCCGGAACTCCTCGTGACGTCCGGGATCTCATCCGGGACTCCGAACAACTTTCGGTTTGCTGCATACTAATATCTCTACAACCCTAGCGTCACCGAACCTTAAGTGTGTAGACCCTACGGGTTCGGGAGATATGCAGACATGACCGAGATGCCTCTCCGGTCAATAACCAACAGAGGGATCTGGATACCCATGTTGGCTCCCACATACTCCTCGATGATCTCATCGGATTAACCACGATGTCGAGGATTCAATTAACCCCGTATACAATTCCCTTTGTCAATCGGTACGTTACTTGCCCGAGACTCGATCGTCGGTATCCCAATACCTCATTTAGTCTTGTTACCGGCAAGTCACTTTACTCGTACCGTAATGCATGATCCCGTGACCAGACACTTGGTCACATTGAGCTCATTATGATGATGCATTACCGAGTGGGCCCAGAGATACCTCTCCGTCATACGGAGTGACAAATCCCAGTCTCGATTCGTGCCAACCCAACAGACACTTTCGGAGATACCCATAGTGCACATTTATAGCCACCCAGTTACGTTGTGACGTTTGGTACACCCAAAGCACTCCTACGGTATCCGGGAGTTGCACAATCTCATGGTCTAAGGAAATGATACTTGAGATTTGGAAAAGCTCTAGCTAAACGAACTACATGATCTTTGAGCTATGCTTAGAATTGGGTCTCGTCCATCACATTATTCTCCTAATGATGTGATCCCGTTATCAATGACATCCAATGCCCATAGTCGGGAAACCATGACTATCTGTTGATCAACGAGCTAGTCAACTAGAGGCTCACTAAGGACTTGTTGTGGTCTATGTATTCACACGTGTATTACGATTTCCGGATAATACAGTTATAGCATGAATAATAGACAATTATCATGAACAAAGAAATATAATAATAACCATTTTATTATTGCCTCTAGGGCATATTTCCAACAGTGAACACGGTCTTTGGGTTATGTTTGACGTAAGTAGGAGTTCAGGATCACCTCTTGATCATTGCTAGCTTCACGACCGTTCTGTTTGCTTCTCTTCTCGCTCTCTTTTGAGTATGTTAGCCACCATATATGCTTAGTCGCTGCTGCAACCTCACCACTTTACCCCTTCCTTTCCCATTAAGCTTTGCTAGTCTTGATACCCATGGTAATGGGATTGCTGAGTCCTCGTGGCTCACAGATTACTACAACAACAGTTGCAGGTATAGGTTATGCGATGATCTTGATGGGAGAGCGATGTTTGCTTGTTTTGGAGTTCTTCTTCTGCTTCTTCTTCGATCAGGGGATAGGTTCCCGATCGGCAGCCTGGGCTAGCAGGGTGGATGTCATTTGAGTTTCTGTTTGTGTTTCATCCATAGTCGGATGTTGCTCTTATGTAAGATGATGTTGTATTCGTGTGGCATTGTATGCCTTTTGTATGTATCCCCATCTATTATGTAATGTTGATGTAATGATATCCACCTTGCAAAAGCGTATCAATATGCGTTTCTATCCTTGGTGGGACCTTCGAGTCTATTTAGGATAGTATCGCATATTCGGCGTGACAACTTGGTATCAGAGCCTCGACCGACCATAGGAGCCCCCTTGATTGATCGTGTAGTTTGGCCGTTGTTGAGTCTAGAAGAAAACTGTTTTCGGAGTCTACCTATATCGGAGAGTAGGACTTCTTTTTACTCCTCAGTCCATTCGTCGCGCTGGTGAGGAATCTTGCTGTAGGTGTTTTGAATTACTCCTCTTCCCGTTCAAATTTTACTTTAGGATCACGTGGTTAGTTTCGCGAGTTGTCCATCCTCTTTTGTCTGGTGCATCTCTCGTCAAGTCGACTCGAACCTCTTTGTCTTTCGCGAGATCAATCCTCAGTTCCTCCTCCGACGTCGTTGTTTTCCCTATCCGAAGTTGTCTTTGTTTTTCCCACCTGCCCACCCCTTTTTCTTCTCGGAGCCGGAGTCCGTAATCAAGTATCCATCCTACTCGTGTGAAGTCTTTGCTTTCTTTCCTCAATGATTTCAACCGGTGTTTTCTCTTCAAGTTCTTCCTCGATTTCTCGTTCCAAGTTGCCTTTGTTTTCCCGCCCTCCCACCCTTTTCTTCCCGGAGTCTGAGCCTCTTTCGAGCATCCATTTCATTCATACGGAACCTCTTCAGTCTTTCCTCAATCATTTCAACTAGTGAATTCTCGTCGCGTTAGTCATTCTTCATCCCTTTCTTCTCCGGTGGACTCAATTCAAGTTTTTCGGTGTTGATCGTATTCTTTTCCTTGGATCAAGTGTTCTCCTTGCTCGTTTGCCTCTCGCCATTCAATCATCCAGGAGTTCAAGACATCTCAGAGATTCGTCTGTGTTCGAATTAATTCGAGGTTGTCACCTCATTCAAATATTTCAATTGTTCTGGTGCATCATCTATCTCTTCAACAATCCTTTTCAATGGTGTTATCGCTTTAGTGGGCCCAAACCCAGAGGTCTTTTCCCAGGATCTTTCCTGACTCTTCTAATTCTCCCGGGGTTATTCTCAAATTCTTTTCAAGTGTCACGTAAGAATGAATTTCATTAGTCTCATGCCTTCTCCAAGATCGCTTTCAAATTCTTTTCATTGTTGGCTCAACCTCTCTGCTTTTCATTCTACCGGAGTATCTCAATAATTTTTCTGGTGTTTCCCGTTGTCATTTGAAGACCGAAGAAGAGTTTTTCCTCTAAATCTTGTCCATTCTATTGAAGTTTCGTGGTTCTAGCTTCATGTTATCCTCTAGTATTATTACATTTGTCAGAAATTCCTTTTCTTACCCATCTGGAGTATGTCAGAAGTTGTTTTCCCATTTATTTTCACCGAAGGTCATCATTCCAGTTATCATTCTCTATTTATCCCGGTGCTTAGTTCAAGTGTTCTTTTAATCAGCTCGTGATCTCCTCCTTCTTTTGCATCTAAATTCCCTCTAGCATATTTGTTCTTCTAATTCTTCCCGGGGATTCAGTCTCTTTCATCAGTCATTTTCGAATTCTTACGGTGGTTCGTTCAAGATTCTTTTTCCTTGATTATCATATTAATTCATTCGTTCTTTCCAATCCTATCGGTGGTTCTTGAAGACTTGCTCAAGTTTTGCTCTATATTCCCCCTTAATCCTTTTCAAGAAGAATAAGTAGTATGCAAAATCCACTTCTGGTCATCAATTTAATTTGATGAAGGATAATCATACGATAAATCTTATTCTTATTTCATCCAAGTGAGTAATCCCTTCCTTCAGAGTTTGTTCTTGATGAATAAATTCTAGTTCCAAGTGTTTTCATCTTTTCTTTTCCGGAGTTCAAATTTCCTCGGCCATCTCGTCGAAACCTCCATCTAAATCATCGCAAGCTTTAATCTTATTCTTTCATTCTTCATTCTATCTCATCATCTTTTGTCATCGGAGTTCTTCATGGTGGTTCTTCATGATTTAATTCATTCTTCAAGAGTTCATCAAGACTTTGTTGGAGGAATTCAAGTATCTTTCCTTCTTGCCTCTCAAAGTGCAATTAATTCTCCGTATTCTTTTGAAGTGGAGTTATGCATTTCATCGTTCTTCTCAGCTATCCAAATATTTCCGTTTGTGGCCGGTTATCACCTTATGATCTTGAGTTGTTACCTATAATACCCAAACAAGCTTATTCTTTTCGTTGTTGATTTTCTCAACAACTCCGTTTAAACCTTTCTTCTGAATATGCTTTCAATTCCATTCGTGGCACAAGTTGTCATTTTCTTCTCCGTTCTTTTCATTCAACTCTTTCAATTCTTTCCGCGGGTTTTGTGTCATGTCTTCATCAAATATCATTCCATCCTCTCAAGCTCGTGTTATATTCCTCCATGTTTCAGCCGAGTGCTACCTAAATCCTTTCAGTCTTATTCGTTTCTTATCTCGTTCTAACCGGAGTGGTTTCCTAGTCTATCTGATTCCGTGAGTTTGCGATTCTCGTCATTCTTGTCGTTCCTCTCTTCTTCTCGAGTGCTGTCGATTCTTTGCTTCTTTTCTTGAGTTCTTGTTTCACCTCATCCGCTTTCCCTTCCGTCTCGTTCCTAAGATCTCGGGACGAGATCTCTTGTTAGTGGAGGAGTGTTGTAATGCCCCGGATTCGATGCGCCAGGTGTCCGTCAGATATTCGCCGTCGTTGCCATGTAATTTTCTTGCGTGTTGCATTTTATCATGTCATCATGTGCATCTCATTTTGCATACACGTTCGTCTCCTGCATCCGAGCATTTTCCCCGTTGTCCATTTTGTAATCCGTCACTCCTATGTCATCCGGTGTCCCCTTCTTGTCTCTTTTCGTGAGCGGGTGTTAAACATTCTCTGAATGGCCCGAGGTTTGCCAAACGGCCTTGGTACACCACCGGTAGACCGCCTGTCATGTTTCGTGCCATTTGGAGTTCGTTTGATACTCCAACGGTTAACCGGGTAACCGTAAAAGCTCCTTTTGTCTTGCAGCCCAACACCCCTCCAAATAAGCCCAATAACCCATCCAAACCCCCTCCATGCTCTCGGTCGTTCGATCACGATCGTGTGGGCGAAAACCGCACCCCATTTGGACACTCCTAGCTCCCTCTACATATAAATAGGCCCTCCCCTTCCATTTTCGCGGATGAATCCTACCCTAACCCTAGCTCCCCTCCTCCTCGCGCCGCCGGACGAAATCCCCGCTGCCGGACATGTCCGCCCGCGACCGCAGCCAATCGTGGCTTGCCACGTCACCCCCGCCGCCGTCTCCACCGCGTGGGCCCGCGAGCCCGTCCGGGGCCCTTCCGGCCCGAGCCGCCGCCGCGCTGCAGCCCGCAGGTGCCCGCGAGCGCCCGTTCCATGGGCTCATCCCGCGCCGCTGGCTCCTCCCGAGCTCGCCTTGCCCCACTGCCGTCGCCTCCCACCTCTGTTGTTCCTCGCCGGCTGGCCCCTCGCCGGAGCCGCAGCCCCAGCGACCGAACCCCGTGCCCGCCTCGCCGGACTCCACCACCAACCTCACCGCCGTCAAGCTCTGCCTCCGCCGTCGCCGGCCAGATCCGGCCTCCCACCGGCCGGATCCGGCTTCCTGCGCCGTCGCCCGCCTTTCCCGGCCTGCCCGCGTCGCCGGTGCCGCCTTAGGCGTCGCTGCCGCCGCCCTGCCATGGCCTCGGTCGGCCTCGTCGGGCAGGACGACGAGTGTCGCCTGGGCGCCTCCCTCTCGCGCCGCGTGGGCCTCCCCGCGGTCCGGCCCAGTGCGCCGACCCCCAGGCCCAGCTGCTCCACCGGCCCACCTCGTCCTCCACCAACCTAGGCCGAAGCCCATGGTGAGCAGTGCCTAAACCCCGCCCCGTGCGTCGAATAGTTATATAGCACCCTTTCATTTTTTTCAGAAAACTGCCAAGTCCCGAAAATATTGCATTCTGGTGCCATGTTCATCGCATCATAACTTGTTGCATATAGCTCCGTTTTGTGCGTGCAATATATCAGAATGTTCAGTGTGAGATGCTCTTCACTTTGTTCCATTGTGCCATGTTTGTTTGTGTCCATCTGGATGCCCAAATCATTGTTGCAAGAGTGCTATATGATGTTAACCTGCTGAAACTGTTATAACTTGCTATTTTGTCTTTTTCATCGCATTTTGTGTGTGCATCTTTTGAGCATCAGCTCTACATGTGTTTTGTGCTACATCATGCCATATTTACAGAGGTGCAACCCATGTATTTTTGTGAGTCTTGTATTGAGTGCATAGAGCTCGTGAACTAGGTACTTGTTGTTGCTGTTTTGCTAGTCTGTTTCTGTTATATCATGATGCTATGTTAACCTGCTGCTACAAGTCATTCTATGCATAATCTGGAGATGTTCACTAAAGATGTTTTGTTATAAATGTCATTCTCTATCCATCCATGCCCCTGGTTGCATTTATAGCCTGCTGTAGCTTGTTGTAATCTTGCTCTCAACTTGCTAAAAAATGTTGTTGTTAGCCTGTTAACATTAAGTTCAGTTTTGCCATGAGGTTTGCTAGTGATCCATGCACCCTATGAACTTGCTCTTGCCATGTATGGATTCATAAATAGGCCATATTATTGTTGGTTACCTTGTAATGCCATGTATTTCTCTGTGGTGAGTTTCACAGGCTCACCAACATGCCTACCTATTGTTGTTCCTGCCATGTCTGAATCTGTCATATCATTTGCCATGTTTGCATGGATCCTAACATATTTTCTGTTGATCTTTGGAATAAGTTCAGTAAGGGAGTTTGTTCTTTTTCTTTAGTATTAGCATGCCATGCATTTGTTTGCCATGATAAGTTCCTGTAGCATGTTGTTTGATAGCTCTAAACATTGCAACCTAATGTTATTTCTGCTAAGCCTGAAACTGTTATTATTTGCAATCTTGCCATGTCCTTTTGAGCATGTTATACTGTTTTCTGGAGATAGCTCAGTGTTCATGTTTTGTCATGCCTTACCTGTACTTCATGCCCATGACTTTTGTTCTTATGTTGAGGTGTTGTAGCATATTGTTTTGATGCTTGTGAGATGCCTAGTTGCTATTTTGGACAGCTTGTCCTTTAAACTTTTTTAGAGTGTATGTGTTGAACCGTTGCTCCGTTTTGAGTGTGCTCTATATGAAACTTGATTGATTTTGCATGAAGTTTCATATTATCTTGTTGCATCCTTGTTTTGAGGTGTTTACTTGATGTTTGTAGGTGTTTTGCATCAATGCCATGTTTAACTTGTTTTGCTCATATCATCTAGGTCGTAGCTCTGAATTAAATGAACTTTATATGTAACTTGACTAGAATCTCGTGTAGATCATCTTGGTGCCTCTTAAATTGCTGTTTAACAACTTGAACATAAGGTTTATCCAGTTCTGGACCAATTTCTAAATTTTCGTATGAGGGCTTACCGGAATTGTTATATGTTTTTTCCGGCCTCATTTAAACTTGCTTTGATGTGTTGCTCTTTTATGCCTCATCTCTTGCCATGAGTAGCTTCATGTAGCTTTATCATGCATCATGCTTGGTTGAGCATCATGCCCTATTCATGTGTGGTGTGTTTACCATGTTGTGTGCTTCTTCTCGATAGTTCCCGTTTCGTTGCGATCGTGAGGATTCGTTCGTCTACGCTTGGTTCGTCTTCGCGGCTTCATCCGTTCGTCTTCTTCATGGACTCGTTCTTCTTCCTAGCGGGATTTCAGGCAAGATGACCGTCACCTTGGATCTCCTTACTATCATTGCTATGCTAGTTGTTTCGTTCTATCGCTATGCTGCGCTTCCTATCACTTGTTCTTCAAGACTCCCCAAATTGCCATGAACCTCTAACCTTGTCACCCTTCCTAGCAAACCGTTATTTGGCTATGTTACCGCTTTTGCTCAGCCCCTCTTATAGCGTTGCTAGTTGCAGGTGAAGTTGAAGATTGCTCCATGGTGGACATGATTATGTTGGGATATCACAATATCTCTTATTTAATTAATGCATGTATATACTTGGTAAAGGGTGGAAGGCTCGGCCCTATGCCTGGCGTTTTGTTCCACTCTTGCCGCCCTAGTTTCTGTCATACCGGTGTTATGTTCCCAGATTTTGCGTCCCTTACGCGGTTGGGTGATTTATGGGACCCCATTAACAGTTCGCTTTGAATAAAACTCCTCCAGCAAGGCCCAACCTTCGTTTTACCATTTGCCTCACCTAGCCTTTTTCCCTTGGGAGTCGCGCATCCCGAGGGTCATCTTTATTTTACCCCCCCCCCCCGGGCCAGTGCTTCTCCAAGTGCTGGTCCAAACCGAGCGATGTCCGGCGCCCCCTGGGCAACCAGGGTCTATGCCAACCCGACATCTTGCTCATCCGGTGTGCCTTGAGAACGAGATATGTGAAGCTCCTATCAGGATTTGTCGGCACAGCGGGCGGCTTTGCTGGTCTTGTTTTACCATTATCGAAATGTCTTGTAACCAGGATTCTGAGACTGGTCGGGTATTCCTGGGAGAAGGAATATCCTTCGTTGATCGCGAGAGCTTATCATGGGCTCAGTTGGGACACCCCTGCAGGGTATAAACTTTCGAGATCCGTGCCCGCGGTTATGTGGCAGATGGGAATTTGTTAATGTCCGGTTGTAGATAACTTGACACCAGATTCGAATTAAAACGCATCAACCGCGTGTGTAGCCGTGATGGTCTCTTCTCGGCAGAGTCTGGAAAGTGAACACGGTCTTTGGGTTATGTTTGACGTAAGTAGGAGTTCAGGATCACCTCTTGATCATTTCTAGCTTCACGACCGTTCCGTTTGCTTCTCTTCTCGCTCTCTTCTGCGTATGTTAGCCACCATATATGCTTAGTCGCTGCTGCAACCTCACCACTTTACCCCTTCCTTTCCCATTAAGCTTTGCTAGTCTTGATACCCATGGTAATGGGATTGCTGAGTCCTCGTGGCTCACAGATTACTACAACAACAGTTGCAGGTACAGGTTATGCGATGATCTTGATGCGAGAGCGATGTTTGCTTGTTTTGGAGTTCTTCTTCTGCTTCTTCTTCGATCAGGGGATAGGTTCCAGGTCGGCAGCCTGGGCTAGAAGGGTGGATGTCGTTTGAGTTTATGTTTGTGTTTCATCCGTAGTCGGATGTTGCTCTTATGTAAGATGATGTTGTATTCGTGTGGCATTGTATGCCTTTTGTATGTATCCCCGTCTATTATGTAATGTTGATGTAATGATATCCACCTTGCAAAAGCGTATCAATATGCGGTTCTATCCTTGGTGGGACCTTCGAGTCTCTTTAGGATAGTATCGCATATTGGGTGTGATAGCCAGCGATGCCAAAACGCAGCAGAGGTCCTCGGGCCTCATCGGATTTCGCCTACGGGTGATTGTTTCGCGCGCGAGAGAGCGCGTTCGAACGAGCGGAGCAGTGTGCGTCGAACTGCCGTGGTGGCCCGGCCAGAAACGGCCGAAGACGGCGACGGCGAGCGGCGGAGCGGACGCTGGAGTTCGGGCGTCGATGGATCCAGTGTTAGGGGGTAAGGGGAGCACGGGCTCATGCTTGTTGGGCTCCTGGGAGCACCAGGAGTTTGACCGGGGCCTCAAGCGGCGGTGACATCGACCACAGCGACGGCCACAAGTTCATTGGCGGCGAGCCGAGCACGGACGCGGCGGCAGCTAGCTATGGCACGCGAGGAGGTTAACAGAGTGGAGCAGGAGACGGAGAAGCTCACCGTGCGGCACGCAAGATGGCCCTTGGGAGATTAGGAGTAGCAGAAAGTCGTCGGGGACGAAGGGGATCGCCGGCGACCCGAGGAAGACGACGACGTGTTGGGCGATACAGAGCTCCTCGGCTCCTTCTCGCGGATCCGGAGGACGCGGTAGTCCACGGTGATGCCGACGAGCACGGCCAGGCCGCGTCAAAGGCACAGTGGCTGCAGAGATGACGATGACGCGGTGGCGATGGCGCTCAGAGGTGGATGGGGAACAAGGGGGGAGAGGCGATGAGCAGGCGGAGAGGGCGAGGGGAGTGGGTGGAGGTAGGTGGGAGAGGACCCGAGGAGCCGGAGGGGGGGCTCTTATCCACCCGCAGCGTTGCCGGCGAGGTGGTCGGGTGCCAACGAGCCGCTGTAGCGACGCGCACCGAAGGAACAAGAAGGAGGGGAGAGCGACCGGGGAGGGGGCATGGGCCGGCCTAGCTGGGACAACTGGCGTGGGTGGGCCGAAGCCCAAGTGGGGCAGGGGCTTTCTCTCCCCTCTATTTTTTCTTTTCTCCTTTTCTTTCCTTTTCTTTTTTAGCAGCTTTTGCATTTGCCTTCAGCCACTAATGACTTTGCAAAATTATGTCATTGGCCAAGATAATTTCAAAGAATTATTGTGCACTGCCACAAAAAGGTTGTGAGACTTTAGAAGTAGTTTGCAAATTTTATAATTTAATTAGGCATTTAAATTATTGCTTAGGTCACTATTATAAGTAGTTTAGGCCACTTAAACACTTTGCAAAAATGTTGGTTCACCACCAATATTACTTGTGGATTATTTGGCACATGATGAACATTTTAGTTTTCATGTTTGAGCAATTTTGAATTTCACTCAGAAATTGAAATGGAATTCAACTGGAATTTGAAATGGAATATTGACTAAAGTGACTAAGCACTGTTATAGCAAAATGATTAGCTTGATCTTAGGGATTACTGTACCATCATTACACCGGGGTGTTACAACTCTCCTCCTCTAAAAGAAATTCTCATCCTAAGAATTAAGAGGTAGAAGGGAACAGGTCGGGGTATTCAGCCAGGAGGTTATCTTCGCGTTCCCAAGTGGCTTCCTCTTTAATATGATTCGACCATTGCACCTTGAGGAACTTGGTAACCTTCTGGCGTGTTCGACGTTCAGATTCTTCAAGAATGCAGATGGGATGCACTACAAAAAAAAGACACATCCGTGACATTTTGGGTCGAATGAATTTTTTTTCTATCATACTTATGATACTTCTATGACGATAATTGTGACAAAATCCGGTATCATCATAGATGTGGTGGGCTCCTACTTCTATGACCAAAAATCATGACCGAAAATGGGCTCTTCATCCTGGGCGGGCCGGAGACGCAGCTGCATGACATTCTTTGGGTCGTCCGTGACGGAAAAAACTATGGTAGAAGCGAGGGTGAGGACAATTTCGGGGAGTTCTCGGTTACGGTGGGTGGTCGGGGGCCAAGCGATGCGCATTTCTCTCGTACACGTATGCGCGTGTGTGCGAGGCGTTGGCTCTAACTGAACCCAAGCGAGGCATTGGGCTCTAACTGAACCCGAGCGATTGCACTGCAGGCTACGCGTTACAAAACCCATGTGATCGATCGATGGCTGTTAACTGAACCCGATCAAGCGATTCCTTCGCTACTGCTGCTAACTGAAGCTAATCGATTGGATGAACAATGAGCGTTGCGGGGGGGAGGGTGGATGAATAGTGAGCGGTGGGGGTGGATGAACATGACCCCGTGGCATTGCCTCTGGATGAACAGGACGACCCCGTGGAGGGTTGGATGAACAATAGACGATGGAGGGGTGCCTGTGGACGGGTGGTTGAACAGTAGCCGGTGGAGTAGCGCGTGGTGGAGGCTGGATGAACAGGAGCCCGTGGAGGCTGGAGGAGGTCGACGATTGAGATGAACGGTATCCCGTGGAGTCCCGTTTTGCGGTACGCCACACCCCTCCCGATGAACAAGACCCCCGTTTCGACCGTAGTGCTCCAACACAAGTCTGTTTCGTCCATTTTGCGGTACGCCACACCCCTCCCGATCAACAGGACCCCCGTTTCGACCGTAGGAGGTCCATTTCCTCCATTTTGCGATACGCCAGACCCCTCCCGATGAACAGGATCCCGTTTCGAACATGGCCGGTCGAACACAAGGCCGTTTCCTCCATTCTGCGGTACGCCAGGCCTCGTTTCCATCGCCTGTTCCGTCCAAGCCGGTTGGCTCCCACGCGTTTCGTTGCCTCCCGATGAACACGATGCATTCTGTTGCCTCCCCATGAACACGACGACGACGCTGTTTCTCTGTTCTGACCCAGCCATGTACACGAGCCCTGGCCGTACGTATGCGTGAGTAGGCGTTCGAGACCCCGCCCGTATGTACACATACGTGGTCGTATTTTCTTTCTTGCACACTAGCTGCTATATGTACGTGTACATGCTACGTGCACGCCTCTACTACAATACGTTTGCGCGCCTCTACATCCACCAGTATGTACGTACACGTTCTCGACCAGAATGACAATGCTACGTATGCTTTGACCAGGTGGGTCCCGACTGTCAGGCACTTCCTTGCGTGCGAAAATGTAGCTGTTGGGTCCCAGCAGTCAGGGGGGCGAATCGTTTTTTTTACGCAGACGCACTTCCTTGCATGCGAAGATGTAGCTTGTGGGTCCCAGCAGTCAGGGGGCAAATCATTTTTTCCCCGGACACACTTCCTTGCGTGTGAAGATGTAGCTGGTGGGTCCCAGCACTCAAGGTGGCGAATCGGTTTTTTTTTTGCTCGGACACACTTCCTTACGTGCGAAGATGTAGCTGGTGGGTCCCAGCAGTCAGGGGGAAATGTTTTTTTCGCGAAATACAGTGGCCCGTCCGGTGGGTCCCAGCTATCAGCTGGAGGAATCATTATTTTCCGTATAATAAGGAGGCACTTCCTTGTTGCGGATGTGGACCCAGCTGTCAGCCTCTCCACGTACAGTCCACGCCCGATGGAAGTCATTCCTTGACCACGTTGACCACGCCGCGCTGAGAGCACCACGGCGATGGACGACGGCGAGGCCTAGGAAGGGGATGACGCGGAGCCGGGGAAGACACGGCAGTGGAAGCCCGCGCGGAGAGGAGTACAAGGGCTCACTAGTTCGGCTGCGGTGTGAGGCTGCTATCGCCGCAGGGCCTGGCCAGCGGTGGGAATAGTAGGGGGTGGTGAGGCCTCCGCGGCAGCACAGCCATCCATGGGAGGTAGGAGCATGCGGCATGACCGGCGCTGCTTTGGGCGGCTGGAGCAAGAAGACCAGAGGTTGAAGAAGCACTACGACCGTTGGATGGACATCGTACGGTCACTGGAGCTAGAATCGTTCATATTGAGTAAATTGACAAAGCCCTCCGTCCCCGTCAACTTAGTTGGCCCACAAGTCATCCTCCCACTATGGTGGGTCCCAGCTAGCAGGGGGTATTCTTTTTTTTGTGCGTAATAAGGAGGAACTTCCTTGCATGCGAAGATATAGCTGGTGGGTCCGACATGTCAGTGGGGGGAATGTTTTTTCGCGAAATACAGAGGCCCTTCCGGTGGGTCCCAACTGTCAGGTGGAGGAATCATTATTTTGCGCGTAATAAGGAGGCATTTCCTTGTGTGCGGCCATGGACCCAGCTATCAGCCTCTCCACGTACAGTCCATGTCCGATGGATGTCGTTCGTTGACCACGTTGACCATGTCCATCGATACTACTACTAGTATTCCGGTAATCGCGAATAAAATGGCGCGGCCGGGTCTTTTCCCACGCGATATGATGGGAGGTTGGCTTAGTTGGGTTTTTTAGGACGAGTAATGCTACACCTACGTAATCCCACTTGTGTAATTAACGTAATGTGAAATGTGTGAGCTATTGATTGTAGATTGGGGGGAGGGAGGGGCCCACCACCATGAAAATCAGGGGAGGAGGGAGAGAGGCAATTTATGTTAATCCTTTCATAGGTTCCCGTAGATGTCGAAAGATGTGAAATGCATGAATGTGTAGTGGACGTACTATTGGAGTGTCTAAGATAAATTGTGCATGTATAGACCCTATGTGTTTATTTTACTTCGCATGTTAGATTTGTCTCGGTTCAATAAAAAGTAGAGTTGGTGATGATGCTGTGCCTGTCATCCTGCAATATAGGCCGTCCAATCTATATGTAACGGATAGGAAGGAAACTATGACAATTTACCCGCACTCCTCGTTCATCCTTTTCTCCCACAAGATCTTGATATTCCGTGCAACGCATGGGCATCTTGCTAGTACTCCTACAATATGTATATTATTGTGAAAGTTCATATACACCGGCCGAGATTTTCATTTTTAGAAAAGGATTTTCATTACATTTCAAACTTTTATAGGACAAAAAAATAAAAGAAACCCGACCCTAAACCTATTCTACGGTGGCGACCGATGTCCTCCATCTGCGATCTCTATGTACGGGGGCGGGGTTCAAGACCCGTGAAGTGAAGGTGCGGTCTCTGGCGAGGAAGAGTAGAACACAGGATACAGACCTGCTAGTTTGCACACCATGCCCTGCCGCCTCCCATGCCCTACTCATCCTCGGAGGAGTCCCCGACCTCGGCAGTGCCGGACATTGGACGGCGGTAAGTAGGACGCGTGGCTGACGGTGCTCCCGTCGTCAGCCGCCAGCGTGGCCACCGCCTATGCGATCGCGTCCGCGTCCGGCTACACCGCTATTGTGTCGCGAGAGGTGACTTGAGCGAGGGCGGCGACCTCAAGCTTCATCCCTGAAGACAAGCTCTCCCGCAGAGCGTTCGCACTTGCGGTCATGGCGGATGTGGTGCCAGGTAGGAGGACGATGCGCTATGGTGTGAGGTTAGCTGGGTGTTTCCGCTTTAAGTAGCGCATTCCGGTGAGGCCAAGCGTCCGGGTGCGTCATTAAGTCGTCGGAGTTGGTTCCTCGGGCACCGAGCCTCTTAGCGACGACATATGAACGGACGGCACGAATGCGGGCAGCTGGCACCGGCTGGGAACGCACCGCGCCAAGGCATGAGGGACGAGGGTTTTGGTGTGCCAGGGTAGTCAGCCGCGGTCGTGGCAATGTTGGAGATGCCCTTTGCTCACATGCGATCCCCGCATGTCATTGAAAAAGCAAGACGACCCGGCATGGTCTCAGGTCCTGAGGATGCAGTTGGCCGCGCTACACCACTCCGCGGATGCGTTGCGGCGCCCCGTGCATCCTTGACGAGCCGGATTTTGGGATGTGTTTGGATTGTGGCCAAAGTGCACCTTACCAAAATTTTGGTCATGACCCAAAGATTGGTCTTTGTTTGGATGGTTGCCATTTTTTTGGCATGGCAATGAACTCTAGCAAACTCTAGTTCATTTTTCTTGCCAATGTCGGCCAAATCATGTGCAACCAATACCTCAACCAAAATTTTGGCTACCCAATGCTTTGGTGGGGCAACCTTGGGCACAAACCAAACATACTCACAGCACTAACGCCATCCTCGGCACACTAAAACCGACCGTGTCTAGCGACAATATGAGCGTGTCGCTCACCGCGGTCGCCGTGTCCAAAGGCGATGCTTGAGCTGCGCCCCATTGTTGGCCCCAACGACCCACATGAACGGTTGTCGGTGGCGAGGAGGTCGTGGGCCAGCTCCTCCATTGGACTAGTCTATGCTACGTCATCCCGATGGGTGTGCCCCACATGTCGGTTTCCCTGTTTTCCCGGCCATATTCGAGCGTCAGTGTTCCGCGTTACGCATTACGCCTTTCACTATGTAGGCCAAGCGAGAGAACTTATTGTTTATTTGAGCCGTTCAAGTATAATCATGTGGCGTTTGCTTATTCCTCATTGCTCTCCAACCCTCTTCTCCATCGATCATGTCGCCCTCCGGTGGAGTCCATCCTCTCGCATGCCTCATTTGAACATTCCGCCGAGTATCATTCGCATGTACCCACCCTAGTCCTCTTTCAATAGATCTCCGCACCCCGAGATGAAATTGAGAGAGAACGAGTGGGGGCACGTGATACCTAAGGAGGATTCAAAATTTTGAACCTGTGAACATAGCATCCGCAAATAATATATAAAGGCTATTCAATGTTCGTTTCATTTTTGAACGTACAATATACTCCCTTCTATCCTTTCTAGTTTACATATAAGTTTTATGTGTAGTCAAAGTATCTCTAATTTGATCAAAAAGGTATCAACATTCAACAACGCCCAATCAATATCGTTAGATTCGTATGTACTCCTAGATTTGTACTCGAGATGGTTTCCAATTTGTTTTCAACCACGTGAATGTGCTTGTTCTCGTGCATGCTCTTCCTACTAGGATTTCGCCACGTATAGCCAGTCCAATAGTAACTTTTTTAAGCTCCCTGTCTAATAGTACACGTGGAGTACTGACAACATCTGTACTCCCTCCTTCCATTTATATAGGGCCTATGTGGAGGAGAGAGATGTGAAAAAGTAAGGGGAGTGAGCTCTCATGCAAGAGCCTAAGCTATATACGCATTCCTAGTTAAATACTCCCTCTGTCCCGGAATAAGTGTCTCAACTTTGTACTAGAGCTAGTACAAAGTTGTACTAAGCTTGAGACACTTATTTTGCTACGGAGGGAGTAGTACAATAAATATGAAGAAAGAGATAGAGAGGAGATGGAAAAAAGTACTAATACAATAGCCAACCTTATATATTTTTTTGCAGGAAATAGCCAACCTTATAGCCCACACTACCGTATGAGTACATATAATATATGATGGCTATAGATGACATGGCAGTCCCTCATAGCCATCGACTGGCTATATTATTAACCATGCTCTAATGTGTTTTTAAAACCGCATTTGACTATTGACCAGATTAATAGTACATGAGATGTATAATGTGAAAATTATATCATTGGAAACTCCTTTCACATACGAATTTGACTGTATGCTTTGTGTAAGTTGCGTTGCATATATTATTATTCTAACATTTGATCAAAGTTAGCCTCGAAAACGCATTAGGCCCTGTATAGTAAATGGAAGGAGGGACTAGTAATGGAAGGAGGGTATCCCTGCCTTACCCTCCCTTTCGGTCACTTACTGGCGGACCCCATGCTTACTAGGCCCCGCATGTCAGTTACTCAATGGGTTCGGCCACGTCAGGGGATCCTCATCCATAGTATACTCCCTCTGTTTTTATTTACTCCGCATAAAACGGAGGGAGTGGTAGTATAATAAATTACGCGGGCGGGGGAGGGGGAGGGACGTCAGTTACCTCTCAACTACGGTCCCACAAGCAAGCGAAAACGCAAGACGAAGCGCGTTCCATTGGGTGAGCGATGTGGAGGGTCCAGCGTGCCAGGCTGCAACGCGAACGTGACAAGAGCGATGTACAGTCAAAACCGATTGACTGGTCGTCACCGAAACAACTATTCACACCAGAACCTTCGCTACTCGGCCTACGCCAGCCACTGCCCTAAAACCACACCTAATCTCCAGCCCATTCCTCCACCTTTCGATCCCCTAGCCCGCATCAAGCGTCCCCTAGTTCGCCGAAAAGCCATGGTGCACCACAAGATCACTTACTACAAGATGCTGACGCCGGAGCGCCACGCAGAAATCACGTGTCACGCCCAATATGCGACCCTATCCTAAAGAGACTCAAAGGTCCCGCCAGGGATAGAAGCGCATATTGATACGCTTTTTCAAGGTGGATATCATTACATCGTACCATTACATAATAGTCGGGGATACATACAAGAGGCATAGAATGCCACACGAATACAACAACAATATACATAAGAGCATCATCCGACTACGGATGGAACTCAAACAGAACCTCAAACGACATCCATCCTGCTAGCCCAGGCTGCCGACCTGGAACCTATCCCCTGATCGAAGAAGAAGCAGAAGAAGAACTCCAAAACAAGCAAGCATCGCTCTCGCGTCATGATCATTGCATAACCTGTACCTGCAACTATTGTTGTAGTAATCTGTGAGCCACGAGGACTCAGCAATCCCATTACCATGGGTATCAACACTATCAAAGCTTAATGGGTAAGAAGGGGTAAAGTGGTTAGGTTGCAGCAGTGACTAAGCAGGATATGGTGGCTAACATACGCAAATAAGAGCGAGAAGAGAAGCAACGGAATGGTCGTGAAGCTAGCAATGATCAAGAAGTGATCCTGAACTCCTACTTACATTCAAACATAACCCAAAACCGTGTTCACTTCCCGGACTCCGCCGAAAAGAGACCACCACGGCTACACACACGGTTGATGCGTTTTAATTAAGTCAAGTGTCAAGTTATCTACAACCGGACATTAACAAATTCCCATCTGCCACATAACCGCAGGCACGGCTCTCGAAAGTTTATACCCTGCAGGGGTGTCCCAACTTAGCCCATCACAAGCTCTCATGGTCAATGAAGGATATTCCTTCTCCTAGGAAGACCCGATCAGTCTCGGAATCCCAGTGTACAAGACATTTCGACAATGGTAAAACAAGTCCAGCAAGACCGCCCGATGCGCCGACATCCCGATAGGAGCTGCACATATCTCGTTCTCAGGGCAACACCGGATGAACACTACGTACAACTAAAACCATCCCTCAAGTTTCCCCGAGGTGGCGCTGCAAGTGGCTCTAGTTCGGACCAACACTTAGAAAAGTAGGTGGTGGTGAGGCAAATGGTAAAACCAAGGTTGGGCCTTGCTGGAGGAGTTTTATTCAAAGTGAACTGTCAAGGGGGTCCCATAAATCACCCAACCGCGTAAGGAACGCAAAATCAAGGAACATAACACCTGTATGACGGAAACTAGGGCGGCAAGATTGGAACAAAACACCAGGCATAAGGCCGAGTCTTCCACCCTTTACCAAGTATATAGATGCATTAATTAAATAAGAGATATTGTGATATCCCAGCATAACCCCGTCCACCATGGAGCAATCTTCAACTTCACCTGCAACTAACAACGCTATAAGAGGGGCTGAGCAAAAGCGGTAACATAGTCAAGCAACGGTTTGCTAGGAAGGGTGAAAAGGTTAGAGGCTCACATGGCAAATTGGGAAGGCTTGAAGAACAAGTGATAGGTAGCACAACATAGCGATAGAATGAAGCAACTAGCAAAGCAATGATAGTAGTGAGATCCGGGGTGACGGTCATCTTGCCTGAAATCCCGCTAGGAAGAAGAACGAGTCCATGAAGAAGACGAGCGGACGAAGACGAACCAAGCATAGTCGAACGAATCCTCACGGTCGTAATAAAACAGGAACTATCGAGAAGAAGCACAACCAGAAAGAAGCAAACAACAAGGTAAACACAGAAGCATAATCATGGCATGATGCACAATTCAAGTATGATGCATGTCCTGTTTAAATAACATGGCATGACATGGCAAAGTGCAACAAGCAATACTACAAGTTAAGTGGAGCTCAATATGCAACAACTTGCATATTGGCGAAACTTCACAACATTTATTTAGTTCAATCTTGTTTAGGCTACCCAACAATATTAAATGTTATTAAACATGGCAACAGGTGAAGCATAAGTAAACTAACTATTTAGGCAAGTTTAAATGAGGCCGGAACAACAAACAACAATTCCAAAAAATCCCCATGTGCATATTTATGAATTTGGTATTGTTCTGCCCTAAACACAATTTTAATGTTATTAAACAACAAAATAAAATGCACCATGTTAATCTATGCATTTTATCCACCCCATTTACATATAAAGTTTATTAAATTTGGAGCTACGGTTAATTAGTTATGAAATAAAACATTTTAACATGGCATTTAATCAAATTTAAACAAACAGCAAGTTTAAACATTTTAAACATGGATGAGAGTTGCATATTATGAAACTAGACAGAATTCTAAACATTTTACATGTATTGTTTGTTTAATTTGGATCCATGCATATCTAGTTATAAGCAATACAAAACAGGGGCATTTCTGAAATTATGCAAAAGAAAAAATAAAACAACAAGGGAACACGGGCTGAGCCAGCCACTGTCAATGATGAGGGGGCCCTGGTGCTGAGGTGGCAGGAGTGTGGCTGTGTGGGTGTGGAGAGGGGTGTGTGTGGACAGAGAGGATGACGAGGGGGTCCCACTGTCAAAGAGGGGGCAGAGGCAAAAGTTGGGGAATATGTTCCCGAGGGGATTCGAACCAGGGTCTCCCCGCTAGAACTCCATAGGCCGATCCACTGCGCTGCTGCTGCTGATGTTGGAGGGATGGGGCACGACCCCTTTTGATCTAGCCCCACGGCGGACAGGATTCCTTCTCCTCTGCAACAGAGAATCCACCAATGGCACTGGCGGGCAACGGTGAAACGGCGGGGCCCAGGAGGCGGCGGGATTGGGAGGAAGATGCGCTGGGCGACGCATGCGTATAGAGGCTCAAGCACGAGGTCATGCTCATCTCGGGCATGGCACAGCAAGGCGGATGGCAGCGGCAGCTGCTTGTCGGTGCCGTGTGCGTGCGTGCATGCGAGGCTTCTACGGGTGTTGGTGGCGTGTGGACTGGCTGAAGATGCAAGGATTGGATCTGAACCAAGCGGTGCAAGACAAAGAGACAGGGCCGAGCTTGCAGGTCGAGGCGCTCGGCCACGGCCACGACGGGGAGATGCGTGCGCAAGGGGATCTAGAGCGGGGCTGGACGAGCATGATACAGCAACCCCAACAACTACAGAAAAATGTTGCAGACTTCACCGGAGCACCGACAGCTAGACGAAGGCACGAAACTAGCGACGTGTACAGGGCTCAGTCGGCAACAAGAAAGAGCAGGGATGGGTCTGGGTATACCTAGGACAAGAAGAAGTGGTCGGGGATGCAGCTGATCGACGGCGGGGATGCCAAGATCTTCGATGGACTTGATGTCCGTGAAGCAGAGGAAGCAGGGGAGGAGGCCGTTGGTGTGGAACTTGGCGATCCGACTCAGGGAAGACATCTGAACGGGCGTAGTCGATGTTGACGAAGAAGATGGACATGCTGGAGGCGACTGTGGTGGCCTCGGACCAAGCAGGAGACGACGAAGCTCCCGGTGGTGCTCTCTGTTCTTGAAGAAGAAGAAGAAGAACCAAAGGGAGTAGAGGCCTTGAGGCGGTGGCGAGAGGGGGAAGAGGGAAACCCTAGGGCGCAGGCTTGGGGCTTTATAAGGGAGCGGGATGTGCTGGCCTCGACGTCCGTGAAGCAGAGCTCACGGTGTTGGCGCTCCTGAAGGCAGAGGAGGGAGACGGCGTTGTAGCGGAGCAGGTGGCCGTGAACAAGGTTTGGGCCAGCTGGAAGAGTTCCGGGCTGCGGTGAACAGGTAAGATATGTGGGCTTCGCTGGGCTGCTCTTCCTTTCTCCCTCATTTCCTTTCTTTAATTCTTCATCAAATAGAATAACAAGAGCAGAAATGCACAGGAAGATCTGGAAGGAAGTAGACTATGACAGAAATAGATTTGAGATCCTGGATTTATGAAAAATTTGAATAAAATGATTTGGACATTTTTTAGAGATATAAAAATAATTCAAGTTTGAATTAAATTCAACCTTGAGCCATTTTTGAACCCAACCAAAACATTTTCAAATGAGCTGAAAATTGGCAGAGATGGTGTAGGCAATGTACAGGATTTTTAGGGAAAGAATGAACATTTATGGAGGAACAAAAATGGCACTAGCAAAAATGAAAGGAATAAGAAGGAAGGAGGTGATGATACATGGGCATGGCTTGAGAGAAGAGACAACAAGGACTGATGCACACACAACAATACACCAATATGAAGAATGCAACCCACATGATGATCATGATGCAATAAATGACAAGAGGCATATCAAAGCATATAACATATAACAAAGTGAGATGAACATGGCAAACAAACAAAGATGGCACAATACAATATAATGACAAGAGGCACAATGAAACATAACAAGTGAAATGAGCATGGTGCAAGAAGCAAACACATGACAAGGCACTCAACATGATCATGGCATAAGCATGTAGGAATAAAATATGGAAAACAATTATGATAATGCAACAAACAAAAATAAACACACGGCAACAACTAAGATAAATGGAAGGCAACTGGAGCATCGGTCTCGGGGCATCACATCACGGCGGCGGTCGGCGCCACAGACCTCTGTTCCCAAGCTTGCTTTGCGGCGGGCCAATCCCCGAGTTCACTGGAGCCAAGCTACGAGGAGGAGGAAGCCGATCCAATGTTCATGGCGGAGGTCGCGTCGCAGAAGGCCCCTAATGGGTATGAGACGATGGATGTCGACTTTGTGCCGGCGTACGAGACCCCAGTGGTGTAGGCGGACCAGCGGTTCAACATGGCGATACTAAAGGAGGACCGGGAGGCAAAGGCTCAACTCTACATAGAGCGCGCGCATGCCGCTGCCATCGAGGCTCTCTAGCAGGAGGAACCGGATGTCATGGATGTGAACCGAGCGGTGGAGGCTCAACTTGAGGCGGAGCGCGCGGATGCCACTGCCATCGAGGCCCTTCTACAGGCGGAGCCGGACGTCCTGGACTTGAACCGGGTGGCAGAGGCTTGACTCGACGAAGAGCGCGCAGATGCCGCTCTCATCGACGCCCTCCTGCAGGCGGAACCGGACGTCCTCGACTTGAACCGGGCGACGGAGGCTCGACTCGATGCGGAGCGCGCGGATGCCACTGCCGTCGAGGCCCTCCTGTAGGTGGAACCGGATGTCCTCAACTTGAACCGGGTTGTGATCTCGTCTGTGCAGAGCTCCCGCACGCTCCGCTTGAACGAGTAGCTGGAGGCCGAGGACAACCACGGTGTAGAGACACACGTCGGCAGCTATGGCTGGTTCATGCCGGCAGCCAAAGACGACGAGGCCGTCTCTTTCCGCAAGCAGTGATAGTTTTTCTTTATGTTGTTGTTTTTATGGATCTTTTGCTGTGTAAAAACATATATTTGTTATGCAAGTCGCCTGACTTGGGTCAGTCTACCATTTCAGGCGGTTGGATGAATATCCTATGTCTCCTAACCCTTCTTTCCTTCTTCCTGACCTCTTCTTCTTCCCCAACAGACCAGCGCACGGGCCGTACGGATACTCCCTAACATGCGATTGGATAAACATACTCTATGAACAAAAATTATGTGTCAGCGATAGGATGGCTGAGTTTGGTTTGTTCACATGCGACAGCACGTGTCAGCAGGGTGCATTCCCTTGGTTAGGTTTGCGGCATGCAGGAGCGATTGTGTGAGGGTGTGGTGCGACTGCGGCGTGCAGGAGCGACCGTGTGAGGATGCGGTGTGACCGCGACAGCCGTGCGCAAGTGTACCTCCTTCTCATTTTGAAAACTTTAGGCAAGCTTGGCAAAAATGTGTGGCAAAGTTTGGCAATGCAAGGCCTAGACCCAAGCAGGTTAAGTACGTACGTACTAGGAGTACTAGTGTTAAAAAAGAAAGGCGGGGTTTTCCTTCGCGGGATTTAATCGATACAAATCCTCGTTTCACGTGTCAATTAATGCGTATTTTTTCTCCAAAGACCAAAGAGCTAACCATATCACTCCTCGTCGCTTTATTAATGCAGCACCATGCAAACCAACCTTCTCACTTCCGCATGCATGCAGGGGATATTAATGTCCTTGGTTGCTAGTACGAGGCAAACCCCATCAATTTTGCCTCAATTAGTGTTAGTGGCCTTTTGCAAATTGTAATTTTGGCCTTGTGTACAAAAGAATGGAGGTAGTAACTATATTTGACTTCCTTCCCCATTGCGGTGACGTTGACGAATATCTTTTTTTTTTGTGGTTTGGCGAAGTGCATTCGACGGAGAACACCATTGAGGGAGACCACGGTAAGTGGTTTGCAAGTGCCGCCTGCAAGCCGAGACAACCGCCTTATTTGCATCCAGGAAGTTCGTTGAACCAAAGGACTAGTACTACTAGGAGTACACAATAGCGTCGTCCGTCCAGCTTAGTGTGGTGAGATGGTTTCTCGAAGAAGACGATGGAGAAGCGGAGTCACCGAAGAGTGAAATGATGGTTGCTTCTTCCGTGCTTTTGTGATTTGATGCCTCACTGCTTTCTGATTTGTGATAGAAGGGACATGGGAGTAGACACTGTGCTCTATACTGTACTACAAGCGTCCAAGCATGGGAGAAAGAGGAGAGACGTTGCATTTTTCTATTCCTTCAATCAATCAATCGGGGAGCTTTGATTCCATCTTTGTGGCTTTGGCAACACCGTCCACAATGGTTCCCACGATTCCAAAAGCTATTTTCACATTTGGCTACACATTGTGGATGCCCTTAACCATACCACTTGGTTTTGCTCCTGTGTGCTATTTATACAAATCTCAATTATATTGGTCTAAAAAATTATAGAATCCAGATTAGTAAAAAGGAGGTGATTTTGCCACGCGGATGGCGGGGGAGGTTTCTTATTTTCAGAGGACGTTGTCCTGGCGGTTTGCTAACATGCGGTCCCGCATGTCAGTGCTTTACCAAGCAGATCCTCGTCCCACATGAGGCAGAACAGTGGCAGAAGCAACACGTGGTTAAGTTGAAGAAGATGATGGAGAAGCGGATTCAACAATGAGTGAAATGATGGTTGCTTCGTCCCTCCAACTTCTTTTTTTAGCATTATTACTTCGTCCCTCCAACTTAACTGTAGGAAAGGTGCAGCTTTGTGATTTGATGCCTCATTGCTCATTACTACGCTGGCGCCATGACTGGGGTGCTTCACCCCGGCTGCTCTGCACTGTATTCCGGTATGGCACGTGGACCTGGTAGCTTGATGTCCCACATGTCGGCGAAAGGGACTAGAAGATTTATGAAAGCGAGCACTCCACTCTTACGACGGAGGAGTACACGACACGACGGCCCAGTGAATTGTCACTTGTACCGTATAGTACTATAGTTCTGCGGTTTCGCACGATCCATCGATACAAACCCGATTAAATAGGAAAGGGCGAGATTTTTCCCGCGCGGTAGATGATACTAGCCATACATTTCAAAGGCAGTTTTAATGTATGCAAACTGAGTAATTAAGGCCTTTCCCAGTGCTCCACGGTGTACAGGTGCTAAGGATGCCACATAGTCAGAAAAATGATGTGGCAAAGCAATTAAAGAGGAGAGAGAGGATTATGGTGACCCCAACAAGAACCAATGCTAAGCACGTGAACCTAGACAAAAATACTACCAACCAATACATGAAGGAGTTTTATTACTAAACAATTAAATAGAGAAGGCTTAGCTACAAAACCTAAGCACCAATGCATTGGGGACATTAGTTGCTAAGCATTTTAATGCACTTAGCACCCCCACTTTAGCACCAATGCATTGGAAGAGGTCTAAGTAGCAATATGATATCTAGTAAAACTAAAAACACATATGATTTATTGTGTTAGAGTGTAGTAGTAGTGCTGTATTGCATAGTTGTCAGATGTAACATGCGAGAACGTGTAGAGATGTAGTTTTGGAGGGCCTACAGAGAGAAAAGCGTAATACGGTCACCGAAGTTCAGAATAAGCTGATTACGGTCACTATATATGTTTTGCGGTGATTATACAGTCACTTGCTCTCTGTTCAGCATCGGATTGCACTCTGTTGACCGGCCAAATAATCTGCATGGCGCCATGTTGACTAGTTAAATTGACCACGTTCCTTGTGGGTCCCACCTATCAGTTCGCATAGGGAAAAGGTCAGATAAACACAAATTTACGCAGGCGCGACAAGACTCCAACCCGTGCGCGGTAATCACCTGGTTGTGTACGTGTCTGTCAGGGCCTGATGTGTGCGCATGCACGTGTAGGTTGAGCACTTGAGCGTGAGAGTGTGTTTTGGTCGTGTGGTGTACTGGTGTGTGCATGCATGCATGTGTGTGTGTGCGTGTGAGTGTTGCGTGCGTGTGTGGCTGCGTGTGTACGTGTGAGTGTTGTGTGCGTGCGTGGGTGCATGTGTTTGTGTGAGTGTTGAGTGGATGCAGTTCGTGTGCATGCGTGCATGTGTGTATAATCACCACACCAGCTCCTGTGTGTTAAAACAGACGGCTCAGCATACCAATACAAGGCCACCTTGTCTGTTGTGCCCGCGGTCATGACTTCGAACCACCGTCCCAATATTTTTTTGTCGTTTGTTTTCATTCTTACTAGCAAGATGCCCGTGCATTGCACGTAACATCAAGATGCATTTGTATGACTAGTTTATCTTGTGAGAGAAAAGGATGAACGAGGGAAGGCCTTATTTGCAAATGTGGAGAGGTGTGTGGGTACCTTTTTGCAAAATTGCCATAGTTTCTTTCCTATCCGTCAGATATAAATCGGACGACCTATATTGCAGGATGGCAGGCACACCATCATCACCAACTCTATTTTTTTATAAGAGTGTATTTTATGTATTTTATAAGAGTGTAGATGTAGAGTAGATACAAGTCGATAGGTGGGCACGATGGTAGTGAGATAATGTGATGCAACACTAGAGGTGCCATGTGGAGCGTTTAACTGGTCAACTAGTCATGCATGAGCAAATACAGAGTTGTACGGTGAGCCCGTGACTGTATAATAACCACTAAACGTAAATGGTGACCGTAATGAGTGTATTCTGAAGTCCAATGTATGTATCGTACTTTCGCTTCAAATACAATGATCGTCATTGCATATATCGTGAGAGAAAGATGAAACATGCTTGAATTTTTTGGGGGCTTACTTTTAGAGGACCTGGAGATAGTTTTGTGTGCATATGTGAAAGGGGCGTACAGGGGGGGTATGCGATGGAGAGAGAGATGCTCTTCATTTCTATTTATTATGACTAACTTTGTATATAGTATAAAATATACAAATTCACAGTACGAAATAAATATCATTGTGGGCACCATGCAATGCAAATTAGCGTTCGTACTCCTCCATATAACTTTGTAATGTTGTATATATGTAGAAACTCTAAAATAATTTTTTGGCCACACTTTATTCAAAAGGAATGTTGCATGCGAAATAAACGTGAAGAGAGGGCTTTTTAGATCAATGTGGTACGTGATGTAACATGTGTGAATGTGTAGTTGATGCATTTGACGGGCCTAGAGAGGTATGTGTGTGTATTATGTATTTGAGAGAGGCATGGATAGAGGGGCCGACGGGGGGGCGTGGGAGAGATAGCACGAGAAATGAGAGTGGTCTAGAGAGAGAGAGACGAATATGACGTCACGAGAGAGATTCCATTCCCTTGAGTGTGTATATGCAAGGGGGAGTGAATAGAGGCACCAGGAGAAATTATTTTTGTGTGTGGTGTTTGTGTTGGTATGTGTGGGTGTGAGAAGATAATAAGACGTGGGGGCATAGGGTGTGTCACCGCATGAGGTCCGGTGTGTCGAGGTGAGGCCCTTCGTTTGGTTTCGTCCTGCGCCACATTGGTCGGCCCGTGACGCCTTTAGGAAGACCCATGGATGACTAGTCGTACAAGACAAAGATAGCAGAATTGTGAAGGACTCTGTGTCCACTGACAAAGTCGGCTAGGATTTGTAACCCTAGGTTCTCGGACTAAGGTAACCCCTTTATCTGTGATATTACTATTCATCCAACCTAACTTTAAGGGGCATCCTACAGAATGTTCTGCTAGAATCATACTCGTCGATTAGGAAGAGAGGTGTGAGACAATGCATGAGAGACATGCCTAAAGATAATTGATACGTCCATTTTGCATCATGCTTTTATATCGATATTTATCGCATTATGGGCTGTTATTTCACGATATGTCACAATACTTATGGCTATTCTCTCTTATTTTACAAGGTTTACCATGAAGAGGGGGAATGCCGGCAGCTGGAATTCTGGCTGGAAAAGGAGCAAATATTGGAGACCTATTCTGCGCAACTCCAAAAGTCCTGAAACTCCATGGAATATCTTAAAAGAAATAAAGAAAAATCATCGCCAAAGATGAAGGCCAGGGGGCCCACACCCTGCTCACGAGGGTGGGGGGCGCGCCCCTCCCCCCTGGGCGTGCCCCCCTACCTCGTGGGACCCCTGATGGCTCTCCGACGCCCATCTTCTCCTATATGAAGTCTTTCGATGAGAAAAAAATAATAAGAAACCTTTCGGGACAAGACTCCGCCGCCACCAGGCGGAACCAATCTAGGGCTCCGGAAGAGCTGTTTTGTCGGGGACACTTCCCTCTGGGAGGGGGGAATCATCACCATCGTCATCACCAACGCTCCTCTCATCGGGAGAGGGCAATCTCCATCAACATCTTCACCAGCACCATCTCATCTCCAAACCCTAGTTCATCTCTTGTATCCAATTCTTGTCTCCAAGTCCGGGATTGGTGCTAGTAGGTTGCTAGTAGTGTTGATTACTCCTTGTAGTTGATGCTAGTTGGTTTATTTGGTGGAAGATCATATGTTCAGATCCTTTATGCATATTATCACTCCTCTGATTATGAACATGAATATGCTTTGTGAGTAGTTACATTTGTTCCTGAGGACAAGGGAGAAGTCTTGCTATTAGTAGTCATGTGAATTTGGTATTCGTTCGATATTTTGATAAGATGTTTGTTGTCTAGCCTCTAGTGGTGTTATGTGAACGTCGACTACATAACACTTCACCATTTTTTGGGCCTAGAGGAAGGCATTGGGAAGTAATAAGTAGATGATGGGTTGCTAGAGTGACAGAAGCTTAAACCCTAGTTTATGCGTTGCTTCGTAAGGGGCTGATTTGGATCCATATGTTTCATGCTATGGTTAGGTTTACCCTAATACTTTTGTTGTAGTTGCGGATGCTTGCAATAGAGGTTAACCATAAGTGGGATGCTTGTTCAAGTAAGAACAACACCCAAGCACCGGTCCACCCACATATCAAATTATCAAAGTACCGAACGCGAATCATATGAGCGTGATGAAAACTAGCTTGACGATATTCCCATGTGACCTCGGGAGCGCTTTTCCTATTATAAGAGTTTGTCCAGGCTTGTCCTTTGCTACAAAAAGGATTGGGCCACCTTGCTGCACTTTATTTACTTTTGTTACTTGTTGCTCGTTACCATTTATCTTATCACAAAACTATCTGTTACCACTTATTTCAGTACTTGCAGAGAATACCTTGCTGAAAACCGCTTATCATTTCCTTCTGCTCCTCGTTGGGTTCGACACTCTTACTTATCGAAAGGACTATGATAGATCCCCTATACTTTTGGGTCATCAAGACTCTTTTCTGGCGTCGTTGCCGGGGAGTGTAGCGCCTTTGGTAAGTGGAATTTGGTAAGGAAAAATTTATATAGTGTGCTGAAATTTTTTGTCACCTGTTACTATGGAAAGTGAATCTCTGAGGGGCTTGTTCGGGGTATCTTCACCCCGTCCAGTAGAGCAAAGAGTTGCTCCTCAACCTACTGAACCTATTGAAAATGAAACTCCTTTTGAATTTCCTTCGGGTATTCTAGAAAAACTGCTGGCTAATACTTTTACAGGAGATGGGACAAAGCATCCCGACGTGCATCTACGCTATTTGGATGATATTTGTGGATTATTTAAGCTTGCAGGTATACCCGATGATGTTGTTAAGAAGAAGGCTTTCCCTTTATCTTTGAAGGGAGACGCATCGACATGGTATAGGCTATGTGATGATACGAGATCATGGAACTATAAAAGAGTGAAATTGGAATTTCATCAAAAGTATTACCCTATGCATCTTGTTCATTGTGATCGCAATTATATATATAATTTTTGTCCTCGCGAAGGAGAAAGCATCGCTCAAGCTTGGGGAGGCTTAAATCTATGTTATATTCATGCCCCAATCATGAGCTCTCAAAATTGACAATTCTTCAGAATTTTTATGCTCGGCTCTCTGATAATAATAAAACCATGCTCGATACTTCTTGTGCTGGCTCTTTTATGATGAGGCCTATTGAATTCAGATGGAATTTATTGGATAGAATTAAACGCAACTCTGAAGATTGGGGCCTCGACGAAAGTAAGGAGTCAGGTATGACACCTAAGTTTGATTGTGTTAAATCTTTTATGGATATCGATATTTTCCGTAAGTTTAGCACTAAATATGGACTTGACTCTGAGATAGTAGCCTCTTTCTGTGAATCTTTTGCTACTTATGTTGATCTCCCCAAGGAGAAGTGGTTTAAATATCATCCTCCCATAGAAGTAAAAGTAGCTGCACCTATTAAAGTTGAAGAAGAAACCATCACTTATAATGATCCTATTGTTCCAACCTCTTATGTTGAGAAACCACCTTTCCCTGCTAGAGTAAAGGATCATGCTAAAGCTTCAACTGTTGTTCGTAAAAGCAATACTAGAACTTATACACCTCCTGAGCAAGTCAAAGTAGAACCTAATATTGCTATTGTTAAAGATCTCTTGTCCGATATATTGATGGGCATGTCATTGAATTCTCTGGTGAAACCGCTAGAATTGCTAAACTCTGTGATAGAGATAAACATAGACCTGTGGTAGGCGTGCCTGTTATTTCTGTTAAAATAGGAGATCATTGTTATCATGGCCTATGTGATATGGGTTCTAGTGCTAGTGTTATACCCATTGGCTTATACAAAGAAACTATGCATGAGATTGCACCTGCTGAGTTAGAGGAAATTGATGTTACAATTAAACTTGCAAATAGAGATACTATATCTCCAATGGGAATTGTTAGAGATGTTGAAGTCTTGTGTGGGAAAACCAAATATCCCACTGATTTTCTTCTTCTTGGTTCTCCACAAGATAGCTTTTGTCACATTATATTTGGTAGACCCTTCTTGTGTACTGTTAATGCTACGATAGATTGCGAAAAGAATGTTGTTACTGTTGGCTTGGATGATTTGGTTCATGAGTTTAATTTCTCTAAATTTAGTAAACAACATCGTGAGGAAGAATTGCCTAGTAAGGATGAAATTATTGTTCTTGCTTCTAATGCTGTACCTCCTAGTGATCCTTTAGAACACTATTTGCTAGACCATGAAAATGATATGTTCATGAATGAAAGAAGGGAAATAGATGAAGTATTGTTTAAACAGAAACCTATTATGAAACACAATTTGCCTGTTGAAATCTTAGGGGATCCTCCTCCACCAAAGGCTGATCCCGTGTTTGAGCTTAAACCGTTGCCTGATAATCTTAAGTATGCTTATCTTGATGAAAAGAAAATATATCCTACTATTATTAGTGCTAACCTTTCAGAGCATGAAGAAGAAAGATTATTGAAAACTCTGAAGAAGCACCGTGCCGCTATTGGATATACTCTTGATGATCTTAAGGGCATTAGTCCCACTCTATGTCAACATAAAATAAATTTGGAAGCGGATGCCAAACCAGTTCGTGATCCTCAATGACGTTTGAATCCTAAAATGAAAGAAGTGGTAAGAAAAGAAATACTCAAGCTTCTGGAGGCAGGTATAATTTATCCCGTTGCTGATAGTCAGTGGGTAAGTCCTGTCCATTGTGTCCCTAAGAAGGGAGGTATTACTGTTGTCCCTAATGATAAAGATGAATTGATCCCGCAAAGAATTATCACATGTTATAGGATGGTAATTGATTTCCGTAAGTTAAATAAAGCTACTAAGAAAGATCATTACCCCTTACCTTTTATTGATCAAATGCTAGAAAGATTATGCAAATATACACATTATTGCTTTCTAGATGGTTATTCTGGTTTCTCTCAAATACCTGTGTCGGCTAAAGATCAATCAAAGACTACTTTTACATGCCCTTTTGGTACTTTTGCTTATAGACCTATGCCTTTTGGTTTATGTAATGCACCTGCTACCTTTCAAAGATGCACGATGGCTATATTCTCTGATTTTTGTGAAAAGATTTGTGAGGTTTTCATGGACGACTTTTCCGTCTATGGTTCCTCTTTTGATGATTGCTTGAGCAATCTTGATCGAGTTTTGCAGAGATGTGAAGAAACTAATCTTGTCTTGAATTGGGAAAAGTGCCACTTTATAGTTAATGAAGGTATTGCCTTGGGGCACAAAGTTTCTGAAAGAGGTATTGAAGTTGATAAAGCCAAGGTTGACGCTATTGAAAAGATGCCATGTCCCAAGGACATCAAAGGTATAAGAAGTTTCCTTGGTCACGCCAGATTTTATAGGAGGTTCATTAAGGTTTTCTCGAAAATTTCTCGGCCTCTGACGAACTTATTACAAAAAGATGTACCATTTGTCTTTGATGATGATTGTGTAGAAGCATTTGAAATACTTAAGAAAGCATTAGTCTTTGCACCTATTGTTTAGCCACCTGATTGGAATTTACCCTTTGAAATTATGTGTGATGCTAGTGATTATGTTGTAGGTGATGTTCTAGGGCAAAGAGTTGATAAGAAATTAAATGTTATCCATTATGCTAGTAAGACTCTAGACAATGCTCAAAGAAATTATGCTACTACCGAAAAGGAACTTTTAGCGGTTGTATTTGCTTGTGATAAATTTAGACCCTATATTGTTGATTCTAGAGTAACTATTCATACAGATCATGCTGCTATTAAATATCTTATGGAAAAGAAAGATGCTAAACCTAGACTCATTAGATGGGTTCTCTTGCTCCAAGAATTTGATTTACATATTGTTGACAGAAAAGGAGCTGAGAACCCCATTGCAGACAACTTGTCTAGGCTAGAGAATGTTCTTGATGACCCACTACCTATTGATGATAGCTTTCCTGATGAGCAATTAAATGTCATAAGTACTTCTCGTAGCACTCCATGGTATGCTGATTATGCTAATTATATTGTTGCTAAATTTATACCACCTAGCTTCACATACCAACAAAATAAAAAGTTCTTTTATGATTTGAGACATTACTTTTGGGATGACCCACATCTTTATAAAGAAGGAGTAGATGGTGTTATTAGACATTGTGTACCTGAGCATGAACAGGAACAGATCCTACGCAAGTGTCACTCCGAAGCCTATGGAGGACACCACGCTGAAGATAGAACTGCACATAAGTTATTGCAATCCGGTTTTTATTGGCCTACTCTCTTCAAGGATGCCCGTAAGTTTGTTTTATCTTGCGATGAATGTCAAAGAATTGGTCATATCAGTAGACGTCAAGAAATGCCTATGAATTATTCACTTGCTATTGAGCCATTTGATGTTTGGGGCTTTGATTATATGGGACCTTTTCCTGCCTCTAATGGTTACACTCATATTTTAGTTGATGTTGATTACGTTACTAAGTGGGTAGAAGCTATTCCAACTAGTAGTGCTGATCATAACACCTCTATTAAAATGCTTAAGGAAGTTATTTTTCCGAGGTTTGGAGTCCCTAGATACTTGATGACTGATGGTGGTTCACACTTTATTCATGGTGCTTTCCGTAAGATGCTTGCTAAATACGATGTTAATCATAGAATTGCATCTCCTTATCACCCGCAGTCTAGTGGTCAGGTAGAGTTGAGCAATAGAGAGCTCAAATTAATTTTGCAAAAGACTGTCAATAGGTCAGAAAGAATTGGTCCAAAAAACTGAATGATGCATTATGGGCCTATAGAACTGCATATAAGAATCCTATGGGTATGTCTCCGTATAAAATGGTTTATGGAAAAGCATGTCACTTACCTCTCGAATTAGAACATAAGGCATATTGGGCTATTAAAGAGCTCAACTATGATTTCAAACTTGCCGGTGAGAAGAGGTTATTTGATATTAGCTCACTTGATGAATGGAGAACCCAAGCCTATGAAAATGCCAAGTTATTTAAAGAAAAAGTTAAAAGATGGCATGACAAAAGGATACAAAAGCGTGAGTTTAATGTAGGTGATTATGTATTACTATAAAACTCTCGTTTAAGATTTTTTGCAGGAAAACTTCTCTCCAAATGGTAAGGTCCTTACGTTATCGAGGAGGTCTATCGTTCCGGTGCCATAAAAATCAACAACTTCGCAGGCAAAAATCCGAAGGTGGTAAACGGTCAAAGAATCAAACATTATATCTCAGGTAATCCCATAAATGTTGAAACCAATATTATTGAAACCGTAACCCTGGAGGAATACATAAGGGACACTTTCCAGAATGTTCCAGACTCCGAAAAGGAATAGGCATGTGGTACAGTAAGTAAACTGACCCCAAAACAATTTTTAAAACAATATTTCTCTGTTTTGGAATATTTAGAAAAATAGAAAAATAAGTAGCTGTCCAGGGAGGACATGAGGCCTCCACGAGGGTGTAGGGCGTGCCCTATGCCCCTGGGCGCGCCCCCCTACCTCGTGAGCACCCCGTGTGCCCTCGGACTCCGTTTTCTTGCACGATACATATTTTGGCCGGTAAAAATTCATTATATATTCTCCCGAAGGTTTTGACGACCGTATCACACAAATATCCTCTGTTTTCGTTTCGAGCTATTTCCGTTGCAGATTTGAGGATTCCAGACACTCGATCATCCTTCTATGAGGGTGAGCCTATGCCATGGAGGGTGGACGACAAGCTTCCATCATCAACAACACCTCCACCGCCAACAACAAAGAAGGAGATATAATCGCATGGGTATGGGCACTCCCCTTGGCAACTGCCAAGCTAGGGGAGGTGCCCCGGTATCGTATCACCATCACAACTCCTATCTTTACCATTTTTCTTAGTTCGATCCTATTAGTAGTATCTTGATTTAGTAGAATAAAGTCATGGCATGATCTAGTTTTGATTTTTTCTTTATGATCCCTCTTTGCAATCGAGTCCGTGAGCTATATATAATAAAGATTAGTGTTGAGTCAAGGGCTTGATTACTTTGCCATGATCTTGGGTGAATAAAGAAAAGAATAAAAAGAAACAAAGAGTTTATATTGATCTTAGTGAAAGTAATGACTCCACATAGAAAGAGTATGATGATTAAAAGTTGTTGGGAGTGGGCAAATATAGCTTTGGTCATCATTGCAATTAATAGGAAGTAATAAGGAAAGAGAGGTTTCACATATAGATATATTATCATTGACATCTTTTATGATTGGGAGCACTCATTAAAATATGACATGCTAAAGAGTTGATGTTGGACAAGGAAGACAATATAATGAGTTATGTTTTCTTACATCTGAGATAAAGTATGTTGTCATGGTTCCTCTACCGTGTTGAGCTTGCCTTTCCCCTCATGCTAGCCAAATTCTCAGCACTAAGTAGAAATACTACTTGTGCTTCCAAATACCCTTAAACTAGTTTTGCCATGAGAGTCCACCATATCTACCTATGGATTGAGTAAGATCCTTCAAATAAGTTGTCATCGGTGCAAGCAATAAAAATTGCTCTTTAAATATGCATGACTTATTAGTGCAGAGAAATAAGCTTTGTACGAATTTGTTGTGGACGCAATAAAAGCGACGGACTGCATAATAAAGGTTCACATACAAGGGGCAATATAAAGTGACATTCTTTTGCATTAAGATTTTGTGCATCTAACCATAAAAGCGCATGGCAACCTCTACTTCCCTTTGCGAAGGGCCTATCTTTTATTATCATCCTCTACTTTATGCAAGAGTCACGGTGATCTTCACCTTTCCTTTTTCATTTTATCCTTTGGGAAGCTTAGCATGTTGGAAACAACATGATATATATATATATATATATATATATATATATATATATCTAATTGGATGTGGGGGAGCACGAATTATTATTGTTGACATTACCCTTGAGGTAAAAGGTTGTGGGGCAAAACTACAAGCCCCTATCTTTCTCTATGTCCGATTAAAACTCCGTAACCACAAGTATCGCGTGAGTGTTAGCAATTATGAAGGACTAAGTGATAGTTGAGTATGTGGGCTTGCTTTTAAGCTCTAACATAGACTCTTTCCGATGTTATGATAAATTGCAATTGCTTCAATGACTGAGATTATAATTGTTGGTGCCCAATAAGGTTTCTGATTCATACTTTGGCTTTGTGAAAAGATCATCACTTGAACATAAGTAATCATATGACAAATCTATATATGTTGCTGTAAAGAAAATAATAATGATGCCTTCATGTACGTATTTTATTTTTATCGACGCCTCTACTTCTAAACATGAGGACATATTTATTGTTATCGGCTTTTCACTTGAGGACAAGCGAGGTCTAAGCTTGGGGGAGTTGATACGTCCATTTTGCATCATGCTTTTATATCGATATTTATCGCATTATGGGCTATTATTTCACGATATGTCACAATACTTATGGCTATTCTCTCTTATTTTACAAGGTTTACCATGAAGAGGGGGAATGCCGGCTGTTGGAATTCTGGCTGGAAAAGGAGCAAATATTGGAGACCTATTCTGCGCAACTCCAAAAGTCCTGAAACTCCACAGAATATCTTAAAAGAAATAAAGAAAAATCGTCGCCAAAGATGAAGGCCAGGGGGCCCACACCCTGCTCACGAGGGTGGGGGCGCGCCCCTCCCCCCTGGGCGCGCCCCCCTACCTCGTGGGACCTCTGGTGGCTGTCCGACGCCCATCTTCTCCTATATGAAGTCTTTCGATGAGAAAAAAATAATAAGAAACCTTTCGGGACGAGACTCCGCCACCACGAGGCGGAACCTTGGCGGAACCAATCTAGGGCTCCGGAAGAGCTGTTCTGCCGGGGACACTTCCCTCCGGGAGGGGGGAATCATCACCATCGTCATCACCAACGCTCCTCTCATCGGGAGAGGGCAATCTCCATCAACATCTTCACCAGCACCATCTCATCTCCAAACCCTAGTTCATCTCTTGTATCCAATTCTTGTCTCCAAGTCCGGGATTGGTGCTAGTAGGTTGCTAGTAGTGTTGATTACTCCTTGTAGTTGATGCTAGTTGGTTTATTTGGTGGAAGATCATATGTTCAGATCCTTTATGCATATTATTACTCCTTTGATTATGAACATGAATATGCTTTGTGAGTAGTTACGTTTGTTCCTGAGGACAAGGGAGAAGTCTTGCTATTAGTAGTCATGTGAATTTGGTATTCGTTCGATATTTTGATAAGATGTTTGTTGTCTAACCTCTAGTGGTGTTATGTGAACGTCGACTACATAACACTTCACCATTATTTGGGCCTAGAGGAAGGCATTGGGAAGTAATAAGTAGATGATGGGTTGCTAGAGTGACAGAAGCTTAAACCCTAGTTTATGCGTTGCTTCGTAAGGGGCTGATTTGGATCCATATGTTTCATGCTATGGTTAGGTTTACCTTAATACTTTTGTTGTAGTTGCGGATGCTTGAAATAGAGGTTAATCATAAGTGGGATGCTTGTTCAAGTAAGAACAGCACCCAAGCACCGGTCCACCCACATATCAAATTATCAAAGTACCGAACGTGAATCATATGAGCGTGATGAAAACTAGCTTGATGATATTCCCATGTGTCCTCGGGAGCGCTTTTCCTATTATAAGAGTTTGTCCATGCTTGTTCCTTTGCTACAAAAAGGATTGGGCCACCTTGCTGCACTTTATTTACTTTTGTTACTTGTTGCTCGTTACCATTTATCTTATCACAAAACTATCTGTTACCACTTATTTCAGTATTTGCAGAGAATACCTTGCTGAAAACCGCTTATCATTTCCTTCTGCTCCTCATTGGGTTCGACACTCTTACTTATCGAAAGGACTACGATAGATCCCCTATACTTGTGGGTCATCAATAATGTGCGTACATGAGACACGTAGGCAGGTCCATGTATATAGAAAGGGTCGGTGGGGATTGTGCATGTGTATGTTTGCGAGAGGAAGAGTGCTTGTGATAAAGTTAGTGAAAATAGTTGTAAATGGTTACGAGAGGGAGGGAGGGTTATATCTAGAGCATGTGTGCGAGAAAGACACCTCGGGAGAGAGTGTGTGAGCATGTGTGAGAGACCACTGATGGAGAGTGAAACTACACGTGAAAGACTGCTGTACACATTGATTAAAGATATAAATTGTCCAAATATTAGGATGGGATCATGATATTTGCAATTCGCGTAAGGAGCAGTCATTGATCCATCAGACATCTAGATTCTATCAAATTTGAGAATGTCTATGTTATTATTTGACACAATTGATCCACGTAGTTAGTATTTTGAACTCCAGACAATGCATCGCTTTAGCAATCGAATATAAACGTGAGTATAGTTCATGTTGTGTGTGTAAAGCACATTATACATACGAAAGTTACACAATGAACATTATAAATAGCTACCTATGAACTAGCATACATTTGAATTCAACTTAAGGTGGTTTAAAAAAATTCGAATTCAACATGAAGTCCATTCAATTATTTGAATTTGATATCATGGCATTTGTAAATCATACCTAAATTATGGGGGCGCCAATCTTTGCTCTGATTTTGTACATGATAGCATATGTAGTCATGTACAAAATAGATTCAAATTTAGCTCCTCCGTTCCAAAATAATCGTAGTTGTAGGATTTTCAAGTGTCAAAATTTTAAAAAGAAGCGGATAATTTAATGAGGTTTTCAAACATACAAGGTCAAATATAACATTGTCTATTTAGGTCAATCCTCATAGTTCAAGAGTACTCTAAACGTGAATGCTTGTCTTTCAAAATTTCGAACGAAGCGCCAAAAGAGCCTCTACTCGCCCGAAACCACGTGAGACCAATGTTTGGTAGTACAAGGAAATTACTTTTCTAATAACTCCGACCCGTGAAACCTACCGGCCCGACGTCCAAAGGTCTAAACCGGGGTAGGTTTGTAGCTTCATCTAGACGCCACGCAACCGCCTCCGAAAAACATTCATACACAATGGCCACCTAAGCACACATGCGCGGGGCCGAAATCGCTCCCGCCCACTATTTGGGACACCTGGATTACCATCATACCCCCGACCTGCAGTAGGTCCGAAATTTAAGAGGGGGCAAAGTTTGTACTTTCCCCAAATTTCAAACAAGCGCGTCCCATCTTCTGTTCAAAAAAGCCAAAAACAAGCGCGTCCCAGACCGAAACATGGTTCCCCCCCACCCGTCCGATTCTCCATTCGTACTCCGAGGGCGCCAAAACTAGCTCTCCACCAGCCGCGAAACCCCAGTGTTCTCCATCCGCCACCCCATCCCACCCATCAACCGCCGCCCTCCTCCATCATGCTGGAGCCGATACCCCGACGTCGTTGTCCACCGCAACCCCAACCGCAACGCCCTCCACGTCTAGTAGTTGAAGCCGAGGCCGAGCCGTCCGTACCCGAACCAGTTCAACCACGCCGTGATGCACCTCACCGCTGCCGCTCCAACTTCGCCACCGTCCACCGCACCGGAGCTGTTCCTGCTATGCCGTCCTTCGCCGCCTCGGATCTGCTTCCCCTCCGCCGATATACGGCCACGGCAACACAGCCAACAATTTGGCCATGGATTTGTCCAAGGATCCACAGCTCTCCAAAACATTGGTTCCCCTGGGAAAAACAAGAAAATAGCTGCGACATACCGACACCACACTGGCAATCGATAACGGTACTCCTCTTCCCTTATTCGTCCAAATCTTACGTGTCTGCTTGAACGGTATTCATCCCACAGAAGACACTAGTTGACCGCTTCTTCTTCATACTAGATGTTCGTAGTAACTCACGATGCACAAGGTTTCTCCTCATATACAATTTCACCTTAGCTAGAGATCCGTCGCCCCCCTGAATTTCAATTTCTGGCCAGTTGATTCCCAATTAATGGAAGCATTCCCCGGTGTAACAGGCGCTAGTACGCCTATTACGCTGGGGAAGCAGCGCCTTGGTGTTTATCTTAGGGGCGTGTGCAGCTGAGAGCTACTGGCGCCTGATATGGAGGTTGGTCGGGATTAAAGGGATGGCCCGGGGGCACTACCAAGCACGGTGGTGGTGTGGGGTCGACGGGAGGGCGGGGCGGCGGAGGCAGGGGTCTGGGCCGGTGGTCGCTGGCGGTTCGAGAAAGATCGTCAATAATGACTGGCGGGAGGTAGACGAAAGCCATCTGCCCGTTCCTTATAGATCGGACGGTTCATTAAAAAATCGACTGACCTATTTATTTTCAGTCGAGTGTTATCTTAGATATGACCACATGTGGTGGTGTGCTGGAGGAGTACCTGCATTTCATGTGCTCATATATTACAAAATCATACGGAGTAGAATCTAATTTTGTTTGCCATGCAATGTTGTAGAGCTATCATATGTCTCCTGTCATTTATTTTTCAGCCACCTGATATCTGCTACTTTTACAGTGCACTAGTTCTGCACACACTTCACCCATACTCTCGCTATTGTGTTTTTATGCAAGGGTATTTCAGAGTCTGCCTCGAGAGAAGCAAAAAAGATAAGTGTGAAGTCGACCCAGCTTTCTTCGCGGGTAGGCACGACACGTTCTAGCGCTATAAAGCGTGCAGTGTCAGCAGATAGAAACGGTAAACGTAGCTCTGGAGTTGATGACCTCTCTTGCAATGAACCACCATCCCAGGTGCTTTCTTTAACTTCGCGGTGTCATATGTGGTTGCATGTTCCATATGGTGTCTAGCTTGTATTCGAAAGGCCGAAGTCGGTCTTTGGGGCTGTTTGGTTCTAGGCCTAGCATTGCCACACTTAGCCACATATTTTTGCCAAGCTTGCCTAAGGTTAGTTCATCAAAATGAAAGCCACAAGTTGGCAAGCCTAAGGGAATCTTGCCACATTTTTTGTGTATATGCCATGTGGGGTCCAAGTGTGGCTTGCCTAAGGTGTGGCTTGAACCAAACACTCACCTAAGTTAGTCAAACTTTCCTAGCTTTAGGTGTGGCAATATTTGGCAAAGTTAGTCACAAACCAAACAGCCCCGATAAGGAAAGATATTTTTTACATGAACCACCATCCCGTGAGCACCAGAAGACAAATAGCTAGTCAGGGCACTGGCCGAGCCAGTGATAAGACCAGCAAAGATAGGCATCACCTGGAAGTGTGACGTCCGAATAACTAAGCTACAGTAACCCACTCCTAATGATGCCACATCACCTCGGTTACTATTGTTAATCTCCCGATGATTCAATCCCATTCGAATTCAAATTTTAAAATAAAAAAACAACAACAAAAGTTTTCAAACACTAAAAACTAAAATGTTCACAATATTGCAAAAATTACCAAAGCTGCTATGAAAATAAAATCAACACTTTAGAAACTCCATTAATGCCCCTGGGAATTAAAACAGTAGAGCAACAGCACATTACTTGGCCTTTTCGCTTTCTATAAATCATTAAACCTTTTCGAAAGACCTTAAACTTTTTGTGGCATTGCTATATAATGCAATGATGATTATGTGACAAGTTGCATAATTTATAAAAGTCCTTTGATGGTTAAGCAAATGACAAACCAGAGCTTAAATGTAAAACTGTAAAAAAATAGAAAACTAACAAAAAAGAAAAAGGAACCCCCCTCCCCACTGGACCAGTCGGCCCAGCTCTCAGGCCAGGCCGGCCCACCTGGCCCAGCCGGTCGCCTCCTCACTCCCTTCACCCCAGTCCCCCGCAAACCCTAGCCTGACCCCCACAACTCCCCCGATCCATGACCTCCTTCCCCGATCTGGATCGAACCCCCTCCTCCTCCTGACGCGCCAGCGCCTGAAGGCCGCCGCCAGCCGGCGCGACCTCGGCCCTAGCGCCGCCGCTGACCGGCGCCTGCCTTCCCCGTCCCCCTGGCCAAGCTGTGTTCATGCCCCGGCGAGCACGCCCACACTCGAGGACTGCCGCCGCGACCCCGACGCCAGCGCCACCCGGATTGCCACCACTCCGGACACCATTGCCGGACTGCCTCCCCGTCGTCCTCTCCGTCGCCTACTCGTCCCCGTCCTCCTCCTTGCCTGACCACGTCGTGCCTCGCCGCTCCCTCTTCCCATCAACGATGGTGAGGCCTCGGGCCTCCCTCTCTCTGTCTACCCGTGCCGTTCGACGCACACACCGCCGCGCCGAGCGCGCTCCAGCCTCCTCGCTCAGGCGGTCGTGGCTGCGTTCCCCGCTTCTCCCGATATTGCTTGTTGTTGCACGGTTGCAGCTTACTGCCGCTGCTGACACCGGCTGCCGCGCCCGCCTCGCTGCGCTCGTCTGCCGGTGACCACGGCCGCGCGCGTGTCCAGGCGCCCCCGCGCCCTCCCAGGTGCCCAGCCGGGCTCCGCCCGTTAACCCGGCGCCCAGCGCCCACGCGCCTGCTAAGGCCCCCTAGGCCAATGACAAGAGGGCCCCAGCCCCCTAAACGTTTACAAAATAAAAATAAAAAATAGTAATTTAATTAATTAATTAACTTAACTAATACCGCTTAGTTAAACTAATTAAACTTAATTAACCTAAATATCTAATTAAACTAACTAATCTGTTAGTTAGGGCAATGTGTCAATGACAGATGGGACCCACACGTCAGCTTGACCCAGTCAACACATATGTTGACTGATGACGTCATGCTGACGTCATGCTAATGCAGCAATGCCATTTTTGGATTAAATTAATAATAATAATAATTTATAAAATGATTTCAAACTTTTGAAATTAATATAAAATAATGCATAACTCGGATGGAAAAACTTTGTACATGAAAGTTGCTCAGAACGACGAGACGAATCCGGATAAACAGCCCGTTCGTCTGACACACATCCCTAGCATAGCAAACACACACCTTTCTCCCTCCGGTTCACCTGTCCGAAAATGCGAAACACCGGAGATACTTTCCCGGATGTTTCCCCCTTTCGCCGGTGTCACCTATCCCTGCGTTAGGTCACCCCTAGCACAACGTATTGCCGCGTCTTGCTTTGTGTTACGTTTGATTGCTCTGTTATTTATTGTGTCCCCCTCCATTACTCATTTTGGTAGGCTCCGAGACCGTTGTCGATACCCCTGTGATCGACTACATCGATGACGACCCCTTCTTCTTGCCAGAGCAACCAGGCAAGCCCCCCCCCCTTGATCACCAGATATCGCCTATTCTTCTCTCTACTGCTTGCATTTCGGTTAATCCTATTCTGCTGCATAGCCTGTCATTGTTGCTACAGTTGTTACCCTTACCTGCTGTCCTAACGCTTAGTATAGGATGCTAGTGTTCCATCAGTGTCCCTACACTCTTGTCCGTCTGCCATGCTATACTACTGGGTCGTGATCACTTTGGGAGGTGATCATGGGCATATGCTATATACTTTATACTGTTACATTACTTATGATATTGTTCGGAGATGGGGGCTGAAGGGGCAGGTGGCTCCATCCCGGTAGAGGTGGGCCTGGGTTCCCGACGGGCCCCGACTGTTACTTTGTGGCGGAGCGACAGGGCAGGTTGAGACCACCTAGGAGAGAGGTGGGCCTGGCCCTGGTCGGCGTTCACAGATACTTCAATTAACACGCTTAACGAGATCTTGGTATTTGATCTGAGTCTGGCCACTGGCCTATACGCACTAACCAACTATGCGGGAACAGTTATGGGCACTTGACGTCGTGGTATCAACCGAAGCATTCGTGACGTCAGCGACTGAGCGGGGCGCGCCGGATTGGACTGGAACGCCTGCTCTTGTATTAGTGAGGCTAGGTCTGCTTTCGGCCGCCCACGCAACATGCATGTTGATACGTCTCCAACGTATCTATAATTTTTTATTGTTCCATGCTATTATATTACCCCTTTTGGATGTTTATGGGCTTTATTTTACATATTCATATCATTTTTGGGACTAACCTATTAACCGGAGGCCCAGCCCATATTACTGTTTTATTGCCTGTTTCAGTATTTCGAAGAAAAGGAATATCAGACGGAATCCAAACGGAATGAAACCTTCGGCATCGTGATTTTTTGGAAGAATATCATCCTAGAGGCTTGGAGATCAAGTCAGAAGACCCTCGAGGAGCCCAGGCGCCCCCTAAGGGCGCGGCCCCCTGTCTCGTGGACCCCTCGAGCACCCCCTGACCGACTTCTTTCGCCTATATAACCCTACGTACCCAAAAACCATCGAATATCAAGATAGATCGGGAGTTCCGCCGCCGCAAGCCTCTATAGCCACCAAAAACCTCTCGGGAGTCTGTTCCGGCACCCTGCCGGAGGGGGAACCCATCACTAGTGGCCATTTCATCATCCGAGCGCTCTCCATGACGAGGAGGGAGTAGTTCACCCTCGGGGCTGAGGGTATGTACCAGTAGATATGTGTTTGATCTCTCTCTCTCTCTCTCGTGTTCTCGACTTCACACGATCTTGATGTAGCGCGAGCTTTGCTATTATAGTTGGATCTTATGATGTCTCTCCCCCTCTACTCTCTTGTGATGAATTGAGTTTCCCGTTTGAAGTTATCTTATCGGATTGAGTCTTTGATTTGAGAACACTTGATGTATGTCTTGCCGTGTTTATCTGTGGTGACAATGGGATATCACGTGCCTCTTGATGTATATTTTGGGTGACAATGTATGTTTATCTGTGGTGACACTTGCGGGTTCCGCCCATGAACCTATGCATAGGGGTTGGCACACGTTTTCTTGACTCTCCGGTAGAAACTTTGGGGCACTCTTTGAAGTACTTTGTGTTGGTTGGATGAATCTGAGATTGTGTGATGCATATCATATAATCATGCCCACGGATACTTGAGGTGACAATGGAGTATCTAGGTGACATTAGGGTTTTGGTTGATTTGTGTCTTAAGGTGTTATTCTAGTACGAACTCTTTAATAGATTGATCCGAAAGAATAACTTTGAGGTTGTTTCGTACCCTACCATAATCTCTACGTTTGTTCTCCGCTAGTAGTGGCTTTGGAGTGACTCTTTGTTGCATGTTGAGGGATTGTTATATGATCTATCTATGTTATTATTGTTGAGAGAACTTGCACTAGTGAAAGTATGAACCCTAGGCCTTGTTTCCTATCATTGCAATACTGTTTACTCTCACTTTTATCATTAGTTAACTTGCTGTTTTTATTATTTCAGATTACAAATACCTTTATCTACTATCCATATTGCACTTGTATCACCATCTCTTCGCCGAACTAGTGCACCTATACAATTTACCATTGTATTGGGTGTGTTGGGGACACAAGAGACTCTTTGTTATTTGGTTGCAGGGTTGTTTGAGAGAGACCATCTTCATCCTACGCCTCCTACGGATTGATAAACCTTAGGTCATCCACTTGAGGGAAGTTTTCTACTGTCCTACAAACCTGTGCACTTGCAGGCCCAACAATGTCTGCAAGAAGAAGGTTGCGTAGTAGACATCAAGCTCTTTCCTGGCACCGTTGCCGGGGAGGTGAGTGCTTGAAGGTATATCTTTAGATCTTGCAATCGAGTCTTTTTGTTTCTTGTTTTATCACTAGTTTTGCTTATAAAAGAAAACTACAAAAAAATGGAGTTAAGTTTGTCTCATACGCTTCGTCTTTTTAATATCTTTCGTGAGTATGATGGAAAGGAAAATTGTGCTCAAGTGCTAGAAGAATGCTCTAAAATGCTTGGTACTGAATCTTTGAATGATGATCATGATTGCAATGTTGTTAGTATGAACTCATTGAATATCCTTAGTACTAATGATGATTGCTCTAGTCATGATGAAAATATATCTTATGAGCATGTCAACTTTTGTGGAGTGCATGTTTGCATAAACACACCAAATAGAAAAGATATATATTGCAAGAGGCATAAATATTTAGAAACTAAGAAGTTGCAAGAAAGGCTAGATAAGAGTGCGGATAATTTAAGATATCTTTCGTGTTGTGAATTTTGCAATAAACTAGATCATTTACATCTCCAATGCAAATTGTTTCATGATCGGATCGTGTCCAAACATTGTGATGATTTGATCTCCCTTTCTCATTACAATGAAGTTAGGTTGCTTTTGGGTTGTGAAGAGTTGAAATGTTTAACTAAGCCTATTCCAAAATTTAATCTTATGCATTTCCTTGATATTGATCTAGAAAAGATTTATTTGTTTTGTGTGGAGAATTGCATTGAAAATCCTTATATTGCCAATTACCTAAAGAAAAGAAAGCAAATAGGAGATGATGAGAATACTAATGAAAGGGAAGAGACTGATGAGGTTAAAGACCTGGGGTAGGGTCATAGGCCTGACCTATACGTCCTACCCAAGGTCACTACCCTAGAAGATAAGAAGACCAAAGAATCCACTCGACGGTATAATCACTCGATCGTCATTCCCTACTTTCACCCGACCGTGTCGGGAATGACTCGACTATATCAAAGACTAGGAGTCGGAAGAGCGCACAGCGGCCAGGCATTTACTCCTTAGTCTTCATGAGCATTAAGAGTATTTAAGACTGTCGTTACCAGTAACGTCCTTACTTTATGTACATTAAGCCCTTCATAATGGAGGTTGGCTGGGGTCCTGGCGCACTCTATATAAGCCACCCCCCTCCTCTGGGACAAGGGTTCGCACCCCCTGTAACACTACACACATAAACCAATCGACCACCTCCGGGCACCGAGACGTAGGGCTATTACTTCCACCGAGAAGGGCCTGAACTCGTAAACCTTGTGTGTACATCTTCGCCATAGCTAAGATCTTGCCTCTCCATACCTACCCCCCTTTCTACTGTCAGACTTAGAACCACAACAGTTGGCACCCACCATGGGGCCGGTGACTTAGCGACTTGTTGGTGAAGTTGCAAGTTTGTTTTCCGATCATCGTCATGGTTTCCGGCGGCGAGATGGTTGAGGGCCGCGAGATCCATCTCTGCGCGCTTGTTTTCATCGCCGACGACTCGGCGTGGCTCCAGGAAGCTCCGCTCGATGTCGAGGCGCTCCCCGTCCGAGGGGCAACGCACTTTCACGTGTGCATTCATGGCGTTCTTCTTTGACAGTCGTCGACCCATTATCAGTTCGCTCCGGTGGCATCTCCCCTCCCTGCTGTTCGTCGCCGCAAGCGATCCGGTCGGTCACGGCTTCAGCGGTGGGTGAGACATGCGGTGGCTCGACGTTCGGCCACCCATCAAGTCGCGGCAATCGAGCCCGATGGAAATCTCCACGGCCTGTTTGATCTGTCGACTGGCTCCGCGGAGATGGTGTCCGAGTGTGATAGCAGCGATCCTGCGGCTGAAGTCTTGATGGTTGATGGTCCGCGTGTCCCACCTGGCTTTCGCCACGAGAACGGCGAAGAGGCTGGTGGCGATCCATCATGGGTCCACGAGGAGTATCGTCCCGAACCTCTCTCCTCGCAGCAGAGAGAGGATCTTCATCGTCGCAACATGGACGCACTTCACACGCCCATCGCCGGAGAAACCCCCAAGGCTCGGGCCTTGGAGGAAGCGCGCTTGGCTAATTTGGCTGAGTGCACTCAACTGGAGAAGTTGCAGCGCGCTCTCGACGAGCGAGCCCAGGAACGAGTTCATGAGTCTAGTCGGCGACAACTTTTCCCGCCTCTACCTAAGGTATACCGTACTCCAATTCAGAACCTCACTGCTGCGGCCCGGATTGCAGAGTCGATTCAGCCGTCCCAGTTAGAGGCTGGCCGAGGGTTGGAACGGATCCGGGCCCTGCTTAGAGTGGCAGGAGAGCAGAATTTTGCGGTGTCTCAGTCGTGGAATAGGATACACAGCAGATCCGTGGCAGCAGATACAGTTTAGTCTGCCCATAGCCCAAGATCGCCCCTGCGCGTGAGGGTCGTGGGCAGTACGGTCGTCAGTTCGACCGCGACAATCGTCGTCGAGAGCCGACGCCTCCTCCGAGGAGCGCGTTGTATGGGCCTCGGCAACACGATGACGGGCGCCATCACAGGGACGAGCGCAGAGTTCCAGTCAAACCAAGGGAGCCAGGCTTCGATGCGAGATCCATTCTCGTCCAAGGCCTGGTCGACCGGAATCGAGCACATAGAGAAGATCTGGGTAGAGACCGTCCGAGTGGTAGTAGGTCACACATTTCGGGCCCAGAGTGTTTTAGCAGAGCCATCAGGGCTGCAGTGATTCCTCCCAACTTCAGGTTAGCAACAGGAGTCAGCAAGTTCACTGGAGAATCCAAGCCTAAAACTTGGCTTGAGCATTACCGAGTGGATGTGCAGATTGGAGACAGAAATGATGAGATAGCAATGAAGCATCTCCTTCTTATGTTGGAAGGGTCAGCCCGACGTGGTTGACTCAGTTGGCCCCGGACAGTATACAAAGTTGGGAGGAGCTATCGAGTGTTTGTAAGGACCTTTGAGGGCACATGCAAGCGGCCGGCAGGACTTCCCGAGCCGCAGCATTGTGTGCAGAAGCCGAATGAAACTTTGAGGGAATTCATTCAGAGGTGGACTATTTTGCATCACACCGTGGAGAATGTATCAGAGCACCAGGCGGTCTGTGCTTTCAAGGAAGGTATCAGGTATCGAGAGTTGGTTCTGAAGTTCGGTCGGACTGGGGATATGACTCTAACCTGGATGATGGAGATAGCCACTCGGTATGCTAACAGAGAAGAAGAGGATCGACTCCGTAGTGGGAAGAGTAAACCGGTCGGTCAAGAGGCTGGCGGAGGTGGTTCCAATCGGAAGCAGAAGCGTAAAGCCGAACCAGCATCACCTGGTGAGATTGCAGTAGTAGCTCAAGGAAATTTTAAGGGAAAACCTAAGGGGCCCTGGCCTCCTAAGAAGGTAAAAGATCAAGCGGGAAATGATGTACTGGACTCACCGTGTCACATCCACACGAAGAAAGATGAGGAAGGTAACCTGATTTACCCAAAGCATACCACTCGGCAATGTCGACTCCTGATCCAACAGTTCCGAGAGAAACAACCCAATGAGAAGGATAAGGAGTCGGACAGAGATGAGGAGGAAGAAGAAGATGACGGTTACCCCAAGGTCAATTCCACCCTCATGATTTTTGCCGATTTTGAGAGCAAGAGTCGCTTGAAGGTCATCAACAGAGAAGTAAACATGGTTGCTCCGGCAACGACGACCACATACCTGAAATGGTCTCAGACAGCCATCACATTCGACCAGTCAAACCATCCTGCTCGCGTAGCCACCCCCGGGAGGCAAGCGCTGGTGGTCGACCCAGTGGTTGGTGGCACTCGACTGACTAAAGTATTGATGGATGGAGGTAGCGGCCTGAATATCCTATATGCTGAAACCTTGAAGGGAATGGGCATCCCGATGTCCAAGCTTAGCGAGACCAACATGAGCTTTCACGGCGTTATTCCCGGAAAGAAGGCCGAGTCACTCGGCCAGATTACCCTCGACATGGTTTTCAGTGACTCCAAACATTACCGAAAAGAAAAGTTGACATTTGAAGTCGTGGATTTCCAGAGTGCTTATCATGCCATCCTAGGGAGACCGGCGTACGCGCGTTTCATGGCTCGACCATGCTATGTGTACCTCAAGCTGAAGATGCCTGGACCCAAAGGTGTGATCACGGTCACTGGCAATCGGCAGAAAGCAGAAGAATGTTTCCAGAAAGGTTCCAAAATCGCCGATGCACAGATGGCGGCGGTTGAATTCCAAGAGTATTAGAAGAGTGCGGATCTGAGTGATTTACTCCGAGCCAAGAAACCTGCGACGGACTCTACATTTCAGTCGAGTGGTGAAAAAAAAATGATTCATATTCACCCGACTGATGCAAATGCTGCACCGACTCATATATCAACGATGCTCGACAGCAAATAGGAAGAAGTGCTCATCCAGTTCCTCTGTGAGAACTCGGACATCTTCACATGGAAACCATCTAACATGCTAGGTGTACCCAGAGGACTGGCTGAGCACCATTTGCGTGTCGACCCTAAGGTAAAACTCGTCAAAGAGCACCTTCGGCGGTCCGCCGTTCAGAAGAGAAAAGCAATCGGCAAAGAAGTGGCTCGATTGTTGGCAGCAGAGTTAATCCGTGAAATCTACCACTCCGAGTGGCTTGCCAATGTCGTCATGGTCCCCAAGAAAGACGATTCACTCCGAATGAGCATTCATTTCAAGCATATCAATCGGGCCTGCCCGAAAGATCACTTCCCTCTCCCCCGCATCGATCAAATTGTTGACTCGACTGCGGGGTGTGAGCGCTTGTCTTTTTTAGATGCCTATTCCGGGTATCATCAGATCCGACTGTATGGTCCCGATGAAATAAAAACAACCTTCATCACCCCATTTGGGTGCTTTTGCTATGTCACCATGCCATTCGGTCTTAAAAACGCCGGAGCCACGTTCATGAGAATGATCCAGAAGTGCCTGCTCACCCAAATCAGTCGGAATGTGGAGGCATACATGGATGACATCGTGATCAAGTCTCGCAAAGGTTCTGACCTGTTGACTGATCTCGCAGAAACCTTTGCCAACCTAAGGAGGTATGATATCAAGCTTAACCCGTCAAAGTGCACATTCGGAGTTCCAGGAGGGAAACTGCTCGGTTTTCTCATTTTCAAACGAGGGATCGACACCAATCCAGAAAAAGTTGATACCATCCTTCAAATGAAATGCCCCGTGCGAGTGCATGACGTTCAGAAGCTGACTGGTTGTTTGGCCACCTTGAGTCGATTCATTTCTCGTCTCGGTGAAAAGGCCTTGCCTCTCTACCGATTGATGAAGAAATCTGATAAGTTCGAGTGGGTCTGAAGAAGCTGATGCAGCGTTTGTAGAGCTCAAAACCCTACTTTCCACCCAGCCGGTGCTCACTGCGCCAATCAGCAAAGAGCCTTTACTGCTTTACATTGCAGCCACTGGACAAGTTGTCAGTACAGTACTCACGGTCGAGCGAGAAGAGGAGGGAAAAGCTTACAAGGTTCAACGCCCAGTTTATTATCTATCTGAAGTTTTGACTCCGTCCAAGCAGCGCTACCCTCATTATTAGAAAGCTTGTCTATGAAATTTACATGACCATGAAGAAGGTTGCACATTACTTCTCTGATCAGTCCATTACAGTCGTCAGCGACTGTCTGAGATCCTGAATAACAGAGATGCAACTGGTCGAGTAGAAAAATGGGCGATTGAACTCCTTCCACTGGACATCAAGTTTGAGGCAAAGAAAGCTATCAAGTCCCAAGCAATCACGGATTTCCCTGCCGAGTGGATTGAACAGCAACTACCGACTCAAGTTCACTCGGAACATTGGACCATGTTCTTCGATGGTTCCAAGATGCTAAACGGGTCAGGTGCTGGAGTAGTATTGGTGTCCCCCCGGAGAGACAAGCTCAATTACGTCCTCCAGATTCACTTTGATTCCTCCAATAATGAAGCAGAATACGAAGCACTTCTATATGGGTTGTGTATGGCCATTTCACTCGGTGTCCGTCGCCTCATGGTGTATGCCGAATCAGATTTGGTGGTTAACCAGGTGATGAAAGAATGGGATGTCAGAAGTCTAGCAATGACTGGTTACTACAACACTGTCAGGAAGCTGGAAAAGAAGTTTGAAGGGTTGGAGCTTCACCATGTGCCCCGATTGAAAAATCAAGCTGCAGATGAGTTGGTGAAGATAGATTCCAAGAGAGAGGCCATCCCCCGCAATGTGTTTCTGGAACATATTCATTCGCCTTCGATTCAAGAGGATCCTTTCACAGAAGAGTCGCCACAGCCCAAGAGTGCTACAGATCCGACTGAAGTTGACATCACAGCTGTGGTCGACTTAGTCATGGAGGTTCTGGTCATCACTCCCGAATGGAAGGTGTCGTACATCGCATACATTCTTAGGAAAGAACTCCTGGAAGAAGAAGAGGAGGCTCGATAGGTCGTCTGGCGATCCAAGGCCTTTACTGTGATAAAGGGGCAGTTGTTCAGAGAGAGTGCAACTGGAGTTTGCCAGAAGTGTATCACGCCAGAGGAAGGTCGAGTGAGCCTCAATGATATTCACTCAGGGACCTGTGGTCACCACGCGTCCTCTCAGACCATCATGGCCAAAGCATACTGAGCTGGATTCTACTGGTCGCGGGCCAATGAGATGGCTAAGGAAATAGTGGACAAGTGTGAAGGATGCCAGTTTTACTCCAACATGTCTCATAAACCTGCGTCGGCTCTAAAAACAATTCCACTCGTCTGTCCCTTTGCCGTCTGGGGACTGGACATGGTTGGACCTTTGACGACAGGCAGGAGTGGGTTTACTCATGTGCTGGTAGCAGTCGACAAGTTCACCAAGTGGATCAAAGCCAAGCCCATCAAAAGCCTTGAAGCGAGCACAGTTGTGAGTTTCATCAGGGAACTTATATTTAGATATGTTGTTCCCCACAGCATCATCACGGATAATGGCTCGAACTTTGATTCTGAAGAATTCAAAGCCTTTTGCGCCTCCCAAGGCACGAGAGTCGACTACACTTCGGTCGCTCATCCTCAGTTGAATGGATAGGCCGAACGGGCGAATGGATTGATTCTCAAAGGATTGAAGCCTCAGTTGATGCATGACCTCAAACATGCAGCAGGAGCTTGGGTCGACGAGCTTCTGTCCGTGCTATGGGGGTTGAGGACAACCCCTAACCGGTCGACTGGAAGGACTCCATTCTTCTTAGTCTATGGAGCTGAAGCCGTGCTGCGCAATGATTTGCTTCACAATGCACCTCGAGTCGAACTCTTCTCGGAAGAAGAAGCAGAACAAGCTCGACAAGATGCAGTCGACCTCTTAGAAGAAGAAAGAGAGATGGCCTTGATCCGGTCGACCATCTATCAGCAAGATTTGCGTAGATTTCATGCAAGAAACGCGACGAGTCAAGCATTTCAAGAAGGAGACCTGGTTCTTCGAATGGACCAGCAAAGACCTCACAAGCTTGCTCCCGCTTGGGAAGGCCCTTTCGTTATCACCAAGGTGCTCCACAACGGAGCATACCGTCTCTTCAACGTCGAACATAATAAAGATGAGCCCCGCGCCTGGAATGCGGATCTGCTTCGCCCTTTCTATTCTTAAATACTTAGAACGATGAGATGTAATAAGAAATCCCTTTTAGCTTGACTATCAAAGAAACATTTTACTTCTTCCGAGTGATTGTTGTTTATCTCTTTTTTGTACGAGTTACCTTAGCTGCGAATCTTTTTCACTTAAGACGAAGTGATAAAAATCCTACCGAGTGATGAGTCTGCCTCTCACTCGGGGACTTAGCTGCAGCCCAGTGCTTGCCTAAGTGATAAAAATCCTACCGAGTGATGTGTCTGCCTCTCACTCGGGGGCTTAGCTGCAGCCCAGTGCTCGCCTAAGTGATAGAAATCCTACCGAGTGATGAGTATGCCTCTCACTCGGGGGCTTAGCTGCAGCCCAGTGCTCACCTAAGTGATAAAAATCCTACCGAGTGATGAGTCTGCCTCTCACTCGGGGGCTTAGCTGCAGCCCAGTGCTCACCTAAGTGATAAAAATCCTACTGAGTGATGAGTCTGCCTCTCACTCGGGGGCTTAGCTGCAGCCCAGTGCTCGCCTAAGTGATAAAAATCCTACCGAGTGATGAGTCTGCCTCTCACTCGGGGGCTTAGCTGCAGCCCAGTGCTCGCCTAAGTGATAAAAATCCTACCGGGTGGTGAGCAACCCTCCCACTCGGGAGCTTAGCTACAGTCCCGTACTCGCCTAAGTTAGAAAAATCCTACCGAGTGTAGAGCAAACCTCCCACTCGGGGGGGCTTAGCTGCAGCCCAGTGCTCGCCTAAGTTTGAAAAACCTTACCAGGTGGTTGACAGGAACATCAAGACCACTGTTGAGTGCCTTGCTGATGAGCTGATCAATGCTCCTCAAGGGTCACCCAATCGGTTGATAGGAACGTCAAGACCATTGTTGAGTACCTTGTGGATGAGTTGATCAATGCTCCTCAAGGATCACCCAAGCGGTTGACAGGAACGTCAAGACCATTGCTGAATGCCTTGCTGACGAGCTGATCAATGCTCCTCAGAGATCACCCAATCGGTTGACAGGAACGTCAAGACCATTGCTGATGAGCTGATCAATGCTACTCAAGGATCATCCGGTCGGCCGACTGGAACGTTGAGACCATTGTTGAGTGCCTTGCTGAAGAGTTGATCAATGCTACTCAAGGATCATCCGGTCGGCCAACTGGAACGTCGAGACCATTGCTGAGTGCCTTGCTGATGAGCTGATCAATGCTACTCAAGGATCATCAGGTTAGTCGACTAGAACGCCAAGATCATTGTTGAGCGCCTCGCTGATGAGCCAATCAAGGTTGCTCGAGGACTGCCCGATCGGCCGACTGGTCATCCTTCCCCAGAAGCTGCATCAAGCAAACAGACGACAATTCGAGGGAAAACGATTTTCGTTTGAGGACAGATGCAATTTATGAGGTGACAAATCCAAGGTTACTTAATCGCAGAATAAAGTGCTCAGGCATCAGGCCCGAAGGAGTTTAAACGGTTACAAATTCACTCGGCATTCTGAGGCAAATAAAAGTGATAGCATAATGTTTTCTTTCTTGTCACTCGGCGGGAGAAGGACTGGCCGGGTCGCAGAAGCTGTCAAGCTCGATGCTGTCAGCGATGCGAGTGGCTGCCTCGAGGAAAGTGTCCATGAAGTCCTGGAAGGAGTGCTTCTACGTGTTTGCCACTTTGAGAGCTGCCAACTTGTCTTCCTTAGCTTCCTTACAGTGCACTCGGACCAGAGATAAAGCAACATCAGCACCACAGCGGGCAGAAGATTTCTTCCACTCTTACACTCGACCTGGAATCTGGTTTAGCCTAGCCATCAAGGACTCGAGGTTTTGAGACAAGTCCTCCCGAGGCCAGAGCTCAGCATCCACTCGGGCCATCGCCGCCTTCAGCCGAGCCAGATAGCCGACTACACCATCCAAGCGCGATTCCAGTCGAAGAAAGTTCATCGCAACTTCATCTTTCATGGGACAGTTGATGGGGTCAAGACCTGTCTCGACCCGCCCAGTTTCAGCCTCAACGTCCTGACACAGTTCTGCTCCATTGCAAAAGTGATGAATCAACGACGAGATAACAAAGTTCAGTCAACAACAAAGTGATGAGTCGACTGATCATACCTTCAAGCTTCAGAACAAGTTTGGTGGTGAGTTGCTCCAGATAGGACTCTAGCTTGTCGGTCTTGGTCCTAAGGCCGCCAACTTTAGTGGTCAGATTTTCCTTGTCTTTCTTCAGTTGCTCAACTTCCTGGTTGGCGTCTGATATAGCAGCCTTCAGCTTCGCGTTCTCCTCCTCTAGTTTGCTGACCGAAGCCAGCTTCTGGTCCGCAAGCTTCATCTTCTCGCGTGCTTCCTTCTGAGCGGCGGCCAGATCCAGATCCTTCTGCTCCAGGGCCTCCTTCATCCTCTCTAAAGAAACAACACTCTTTAGATGAGACTGAAGTTGAAGATTTTCACTACGCACATCTGCTCGTGTGAAATCACTCGGTTCAAAGAGACTGAAGGAAAAACTAGCGCAAAGTATGAAGCCACAAAATAGACAGGATGGTCGAGTGATTACCTCCCATGATGGCCATATTTTGTTGGGCAGTCTTCAGATTCTTCTTCGCAAGTTCGAGTTCAAGTTCAATGCTGATATGTTTCTTCTTCAACTCAGTGAGCCAAGCTCCAAGATCACAAGACCTCTGCAACCAGAAAGACGAATATGTCAGTCGACAGATCGAAGAACCGAGTGAAAGCAAAAAGTTACTCTAAGACTACTGCCGAATCAAATTTTCAACAGTAGTCTCGGGGACTACACCCAGTGGGTGCACTTAGCGTGCCCCCACTGGATCAGATCAATACTCAGCATGAGCTCAAAAAAAAGAGAAACAGAGACACAACATTAGACCTCGGTCCATTACCAGCAGCCGACCGTGGTCTCAGGGACTACACCTAGTGGGTGCACTCGACGTGCCCCCACTGATTCGAAAAGTGCAGAATTGAAGATTTCCGGAGTTCTAAGCGAAGGAACACCCAGTGGGTGACTAGATATAAAGCGACGTACAAAACTTTCAGTCGGAATTTCGCAGACCTGAACGTTGGTCTGAAGAGCAGTGCTAGCGCTGTAAGCTATCTGGATGGCTTCATGCATCACTTTCACTTGCTCCATGACGAGGTTTGCCTGGCGAAGAGCTTCCCTAGCAGCACCCGGTGAGTCGTCTGGAGTTTGATATGTAGCAAAGAGGGATGGCTCCAGAGGGGTCGAAGTAGCTGCTGGGTCCGAGGAGTGGAGTTGCACAGGTGCAGCTAGTGTCTGCACAGTCGACCCCGACGGACAATCAGTCGTCAATGGGTTAGCGAATGTGATGTTGGCTCGGGCCATCGCTTCAGACGCTGGTGTCGACTGCGGGACCTGGACTTCAAGCTTCTTCCTGCTTGAGCTTCCACTCTTCTTCCTCCTCTCCTGTAGAGGCACTTCTTCTTCTTCGTCATCAGGAAGCACAACGATATCTTGTGGAGCTACATAAGGAGAGAAATGTCAAGTTTTCAGTCAATCGATCACCTACTCGACTAAACAGAACTCGGTCGATTGAACTTACCAGCTCGTGAGGTGGCCTCTTCATCTCCTGGTGCCTTGTCAACGTCCATGTCAGTGGCAGCTGAGGTGGGGCTGGAAAGACACAAAGGTTGGTCGGTCAGATCAAGAAAAACTTTAGTCGACTTACAAAAACACAAACAAGACGCCCACCCTGAGGCAACGGGGACGTCCATCTTGATGCGCGGCAGTGTCTTCCAGGCCTTGGAGGGAGCAACTTTGGGCTTCTTGGCCACCTTCTCCGTCGGCTCCGGAGTCAACGTCCGAGTACGTTTCTGGGTATTGGCACTCGGACCCACACCTTTCCCGCGCCCACCGGCCGGGTTGTGCTGCTGCTTGGATCGGCGTTTGGAGCATGGCGGCGAGTGACTTCCTACTCCTTGTCCGACTCCTCGCTCTCCTCCTCCTCCTTGTCGTCTTCCTGAGAATCCCACTCATCGCTATCTTCCGCGCTGTCCTCCCCTTCCTGGGTCTGCTCCAAAGCCTGCTCGCCATTGGGCATCGAATGCATCTCAGTGAACACCTGCAGAACAAGTTGGTCGAATGAGAGTTGGTCAATCTTAAGTTCAGTCGGAGCATGAATGAGAAACAGTCGGAGCGAAAAGCATACCTTGTCAGGCTGGTTGTTGCTGCTAAAGGGAACGACTCGCCTAGATCCTCTGGGATTGTCCTGATTGCCTGTGATGCTCCTCAGACATGAAGCCATTGTGGCAGATGGTACTTCTTTTGGATGAACCCAAGCGGTGTCGTCCGGTTCAGAGTACAGCCACATCGGGTGATCGCGGGCCTGGAGGGGCTGGATGCATCGACTGAGGAACACCTCCAACAGATCCAGACCTATGACACCATCATTGATAAGCTGAACCACCATATCTACCAACATCCTCGTCTCCATGGTCTCGCCAGTCGTAACTTTCAGCGGGGCGGGAGTCTGCACTCGGTCAAACGAGAAGTGGGGGAGGCCGGTCGACTGACCTGGAGCCGCGACATCCTGGCAATAGAACCAAGTCAATTGCCAGCCTCTAACGGAATCAGGAAGAGTCATAGCAGGAAAAGCACTCCCTTTCCTCTTTTGGATACCTAAACCCCCGCACATCTGGATGACATGGGTTTTTGAGTCACTCAACTTCGCCTTTTTCACCGATTGGGAACGAATGGTGAAAATGTGCTTGAAGAGGCCCCAGTGTGGTCGACACCCCCAAGAAGTTCTCGCACATCGACATGAAGGAAGCTAAATACGTGATGGTGTTGGGAGAGAAGTGGTGGAGTTGAGCACCAAAAAAGTTCATAAATCCCCGGAAGAAAGGGTGCGGGGGAAGCGAAAAGCCACGGTCAACGTGGGTGGCGAGTAGAGCACACTCACCCGGCTGAGGCTGAGGGCTCATCTCGCCTCCGGCAGCCTTGCCACTCCCTTGGCGATTAACCCCGATTCCGCCAGCTCGTCCAGGTCCGCCTGCTGAATCAAAGACCGGATCCAATCTCCTTGGATCCAGCCCGGCGGCAACCTCGCGCGTGACGACGACCTGGGCTGCTGCTTCCTGCCCTTCGCCACCTCCTTTGTCTTCTTTGCGCGCTCTAGCGCCGCCGTCTTGTCCTTCGCCATGGCGAAGAGGCAGCAGCGTCGCAGCGGGAGACTAAGGTGCGGCGGAGGAACAGAGAAAGAAGAAGGAAGAAAAGATGTGCACAGTACAGACGCCTCGGTCCTGCCACCTTATAAGAGATTGTTTCCGAGTGACTGACGCGTGGGACCAGGCGATCCCGTCAAATCCTGCAACAGTCGCGCACAGCGTACGTGGCGAAAAAGGCAGCACGGGAATCGAGGAATCACTGTTTATCCGCTCCACTCGCTTCGGCACTCCCCGTCTGGCACGCTTCCCCGAAATTTCATATCCTGCGGAATCCGGGATATACTGCAGGCAATCGCGCCCAAGATCCCGCGCTCCAGCGCGACACTCGACACATAAGATCGACAGTACACTCGAATGTCCACTAAATGGATCAAAGTGACTGAGTCGACACCAAACATTGACGCGGGCGCTCAGATTTGCAGAAAACACTCGCGAGGTACCGAGGCTCAAGACAAGTCCCATTTCAGCTTATTTTGCACTCACACCTTAATCCATTTGGGGGCTACTGATGAGGATACAGACCTGGGGTAGGGTCGTAGGCCTGACCTATACGTCCTACCCAAGTTCACTACCCTAGAAGATAAGAAGACCAAAGAATCCAGTCGACGGTATAATCACTCGACCGTCATTCCCTACTTTCACTCGACCGTGTGGGGAATGACTCGACTGTATCGAAGACCAGGAGTCGAAAGGGCGCACAACGGCCGGGCATTTACTCCTTAGTCTTCATGAGCATTAAGAGTATTTAAGATTGCCGTTACCAGTAACGTCCTTACTTTATGTACATTAAGCCCTTCATAATGGAGGTTGGCTGGGGTCCTGGCGCACTCTATATAAGCCACCCCCCTCCTCTGGGACAAGGGTTTGCACCCCCTGTAACACTACACACATAAGCCAATCGACCGCCTCCAGGCACCGAGACGTAGGGCTATTACTTCCTCTGAGAAGGGCCTAAACTCGTAAACCTTGTGTGTACATCTTCACCATAGCTAAGATCTTGCCTCTCCATACCTACCCCCCCCCCCTTCTATTGTCAGATTTAGAACCACGACAGAGACTTCCCAATATCCTCCTATTATTTCTTATGATGAATCAGGTAACGAGGAGAAGCTTTCTATTCTGCGAATCTCATCTATAAGGAGCTCAAAGAGGAAGGTTGAACCCACACATAATGTGAAGAAGAAAAAGAAAAGAAGGAGCAACAAAGGTAGAAAGGTATCCCTCCCAAATGATGTTGCTCCTACTACTCATTGTGATGATGATAATTGCTATACCATTGGTGCTATCAATATTTTTAATGATGAGAGTGATTATGCTTATGATATGAAAGGGCCCAAGCTTGGGGAAGCTATATTTGATGAGGATGAAATATTTGAGAATATATTTGCTGGAATTAATGTTTGTCCCAAGCTTGGGGATGCTATGTTTAATGAAGATGATATTTTTAGCATCCCAAGTTTTGATATGCAAAGTTGTTATGATGATAGCATGCCTCCTACTTATGATGATTATATTGATGAAAGCGGGTTCGGAAGAGTATCAGCTTTAGGAAGTAGTGATCCCACTATTTTGGAGGATGTTGAATTTTATTATGATGAATATGAAAGTGGATTTGGAAGAGTGTCAACTTTATTTAGTGATTCCACTATCTTGGGAGAGGTTTCAATCGATTATGATGAGAACGAAGTTGCTACTTATGATGATTATTGTGATGAAACTTATGCTATAAAAAGTAGTGATGATTATATTTACAAATCTTGTCATGATTATGATTATCCTTTTTCTGAACATTACTCTTTTAATGTGGAAACAATTTTTAGTGTTCAAGTCTCTTATGATACTCCCACTATTCCGAATGAGAAGAATGTTGCTTATGTGGAGAGTAGTAAATTTTCTATGCTTGTAGATCATGAAAATAATGCTTTAGGTGCTCGTTATATTGTTGAATTCATTCATTATGCTACTGAAAATAATTATGAGGGAGGAATATATGCTTGTAGGAATTGCAATAATATCAAGTTTCCCCCCTATGTGTTGAAAATCTTGAAGTTATGCTTGCTTAGCCTTCCTATGCTAGTTGATTATTGTTCCCATAAGTTGTTTACTCACAAAATCCCTATGCATAGGAAGTGGGTTAGGCTTAAATGTGCTAGTCATATGCTTCATGATGCTCCTGTTATGTTTCAATTCTTATCTTTTATGTGAGCATCATTGCCATCATCATGCCTAGCTAGAAAGGCATTAAAGAAAAGCGCTTGTTGGGAGACAACCCAATATTTATCCTTACTGTTTTTGCGTGTCCACATGATTATGATACTATAGTAATCATGTTTTATAGCTTTTGTTTCAATAAAGTGCCAAGTAAGACCTTTAGGGTAGCTTACGGTGATAGTTGTGTTGATCCTGTTGAAAATCAGAAACTTTTGCACCCAGTAAATTAGTTTTGTTAATCCACAGAAACGTGCTCTTGATATGATTCTTTTTGCTCTGGATTGATAACAGATGGCTTAGGACTTCCTAATTTGGTAGGATTTTTGGAGTTCCAGAAGTATACGTCTCATACAGATTACTATAGACTGTTCTGTTTTTGACAGATTCTATTTTCTATGTGTTGTTTGCTTATTTTGATGAATCTATGGCTAGTATTAAGTGGTATGAACCATAGATAAGTTGAAGTACAGTAGATATTACACCCATATGAATTTAGAAAGAGTTCATTACAGTACCTAAGTGGTGGTTTTATTTTCTTATACTAACGGAGCTTACAAGTTTTCTGTTGAGTTTTGTGTTGTGGAGTTTTCAAGTTTTGGGTAAAGATTCGATGGACTATGGAATAAAGAGTGGTAAGAGCCTAAGCTTGGGGATGCCCAAGGCACCCCAAGGTAATATTCAAGGACAACCAAGAGCCTAAGCTTGGGGATGCCCCGGATGGCATCCCCTCTTTCGTCTTCGTTCATCGGTAACTTTACTTGGAGCTATATTTTTATTCACCACATGATATGTGTTTTGCTTAGAGAGCCATTTTCTTTTGTTAGTATTTGCTTGATGTTATTTATAATGATGTTTTTAATCTTTAGTTTCAATAAAAAAAGTCAAGGATAGCCTTTACCATGCTTATTTTGCTAGTATACATGTTGCTGTTTGAAAACAGAAAGTTTTCCGCTGTTGCAAAAATTCCCTAGAAAAGTCAGAGAATGGTATAATGATGAAACCTTTTGCACAATGAGCTCTGATAAATTTACTACAGTGGGAATTTTATTACATAATTTTTGGAGTTGGGTAAGTATGATGAATCTTGCATTCTTTACAGACTGTACTGTTTTGGCAGATTGCTGTTATGTTTGCATTGTTTGCATATGTTTGCTTGTTTAATGATTCTATTTGAGGATAGGAGTATTAAATGTGTATCCAAAGTCTGGACCTTGATTGAAACACCATATCATTGCTACCTCAAAGCATGACTATGATACCCCGCTCATCAACAAGAACATTGGAGGCGCGATACTAAATGTTTTTTTGGTCAGTTATCCAAACACCATTGTATGGGTAACATCTTGATTAATCCTTGCCTCTTATCTGAATGGTTGGGTACTTGCTCTCCTACCATGTATGACATGTTTTGCTTGTCCATGGGAAGGATATACTCCTAATAATTGTGTGTGGTCAAAATTTTCCTTTCCATTGTTCTGTTTAATCTGATAATCATGTTTTCCTTTCCATTCTTTTGTTTAACCTTTCCTAAATCTGACTTAACTGAGAAGAGATAATTCCTTGCTTAGGTAAGCACCTTGTTGTACCACTCTATCTGTAAGACCCTGTTACTATTGTTGATGACATTCCGGTAACCACCGATGGGTGACAACTTTGCCAATTGGTTCGCCTCGTTCAACAAGCATGAAAATTGCTCTCTTCGTTCCTCGTCCTTGGTACCGACATTGTTGCCGGCATAGCTAGCAAGCTATTCACTGACATGCCTCCCTGTCGCGGTTGTGCAAGATGTCACCACCCTTCCTACTTTCAACCCACAGGTCCACTGGATCAAAACCTGACTCTTCTTTATAACCCGGATTCTAATGTATCCTTTGCACCTGGCTTCGTATGTGATTCACGAGCTGAATGCTATACCATTGTTCATCCTGGAATCAAACACCAAGTTATTCTCGTTGTTCAACCCCCCATTCCAGCTTCTGTCTAGTCATCGAATGATTGCCTACCTGTTTGAAGCTTTGGTACCATCGTATATTGCACTCAACGAATTCACTGAAATACAACTGGTGGGGTACCTTGTGTATTTCCCATTGAGTTCACCGTCAGATGCCTAGCTTTGTGGAGATGTGTTCTTCCGGAGTTTTCCCCTTGGTCGCATTCGTAGGACGATGGAGATCCCGAAGAAAGGATGATGACTTGATCATGGTGACTCGAAGCAGAGAAATGAAGACATCAACGAAAGGGATCAACCTCTTCGAAAGGGCATCCAAGACCGAGAAGACTCGTTAGGTTTTTTGCTACCAGCACCTTCCCCCCTTACTCCACCGCTTAAATCTCGGGACGAGATTTCTTGTAGTGGAGGAGAATTGTGATGCCCGGATAACTAAGCTACAGGAACCCACTCCTAATGATGCCACGTCACCTCGGTTACTGTTGTTAATCTCCCGATGATTCAATCCCGTTCGAATTCAAATTTTAAAATAAAAAACGTTCGCGGATACTTCAATTAACACGCTTAACGAGATCTTGGTATTTGATCTGAGTCTCGCCACTGGCCTATACGCACTAACCAACTATGAGGGAACAGTTATGGGCACTCGACGTCGTGGTATCAGCCGAAGCCTTTGTGACGTCAGTGACTGAGCGGCGTGCGCCGGATTGGACTAGAACGCCTGCTCTTGTATTAGGGAGGCTAGGTCTGCTTTCGGCCGCCCATGCAACATGCAGGTGTGCAATGGGCGATGGGCCCAGACCCCTGTGCGCATAGGATTTAGGCCGGCATGCTGACCTCTCTGTTGTGCCTAGGTGGGGATGCAACATGTTGATCTTCCGAGGCCAGGCATGACCCAGGAAAGTGTGTCCGGCCAAATGGGATCGAACGTGTTGGGTTATGTGGTGCACCCCTGCAGGGAAGTTTATCTATTCAAATAGCTGTGTCTCTCGGTAAAAGGACGACCCAGAGTTGTACCTTGACCTTATGACAACTAGAACTGGATACTTAATAAAACACACCAGTCAAGTTCCAAAGACAACCCGGTGATCGCTTTCCCACAGGGCGACGAGGGGAGGATCGCCGGGTAGGATTATTCTATGCGATGCTACTTGGAGGACATCAATCTACTCTCTTCTACATGCTGCAAGACGAAGGCTGCCAGAAGCGTAGTCTTCGATAGGACTAGCTATCCCCCTCTTATTCTGGCATTCTACAGTTCAGTCCACTGATATTTCCTCTTTATACATATACCCATGCATATGTAGTGTAGATCCTTGCTTGCGAGTACTTTTGATGAGTACTCATGGTTGCTTTTCTCCCCCTTTTCCCCCTTTCCTTTTACCTAGTTGTCGCAACCAGATGTTGGAGCCCCAGAGCCAGACGCCACCGTCGACGTCGACTCCTACTACACTTGAGGTGCCTACTGCTACGTGCAGGACGCTGACGATGACCAGGAGTAGTTTAGGAGGATCCCAGGCAGGAGGCCTGCGCCTCTTTCGATCTGTATCCCAGTTTGTGCTAGCCATCTTATGGCAACTTGTTTAACTTATATTTGTACTCAGATATTGTTGCTTCCGCTGACTCGTCTATGATCGAGCACTTGTATTCGAGCCCTCGAGGCCCCTGGCTTGTATTATGATGCTTGTATAACTTATTTTATTTTTAGATTTGTGTTGTGATATCTTCCCTTGAGTCCCTGATCTTGATCATACACGTTTGTGTGTATGATTAGTGTACGATTGAATCGGGGCCGTCACAGGAAGCCAACTAAAAAGCTGCGATGGTGGCGAAGCAACCCACCTCCCACCAGGCTCTCAGGTCCTAGATGATCATGCTCACCACTCTAGCCGGATGTCTAGCTTGTATTGCTTCCAATTTGGTTAAATTGCATCTGCTTAGCTTACACATTATACCTTTGAATATGACATGCCTTTCTGTTTTTGGTACATACTAGTACTTCTGTGTATTAACCATGTTCTTACATCAAACTAATGTTCTTGTGTATCCCTCATCAATCACATATGATGAGGCAGGTAGGCAAGGGAACTACTCATCTAAAGAATGCAGCGTCAGCCTCCCGACATGATTCTCAAGAAACAGAAATGCTAGATGAAGATAGTGAGCGTAGCTCTGTAGTTGATTACAGCATTTCCCCTACACTAGCATCGCAGGTGCTTGTCTAACTTGGCAGCGTGATATGTGGTTGCATGTTGCATATGGTGTCTATATTGTAATTCTTCCAATCTGGTTAAACTGCATGTGCTAGTCTGCTTAGCTTATACATTATACCTGTTAATGTGACATGCCTTCCTGTATTTAGTACATAGTACATATGTCTATTAAGCATGTCCTTACATAAAACTATTGTTTTTTTGTATCCCGCATCAATCAATATGATGAGACACCTTTAGTACATGAAGTGCGATATTAGTTGCATCTTTCATATGATTTATAGCATGCGGTGCTTCTAATTTGTTGAAATTCCATTTATGATGGGACGCTTTTAACTTGGCAGAGTCATATTGGTTGCATCTTTCATGTGGTGTCTAGTTTGCATTGCTTCTTATTTGTTGGAATGGTTTCTGCTTAGTTTACACAAATAGTTGTGAACATGCTATGCCGTCCTGTTTTTCGTACATATTCCATCCTGGTATCATGTGTTTGCCTTACATCAAAGTAGTGATTGTCAGTATCATGCATGAATGAGTTCTGAAGAGAGAATTTTATTGCTTTTTCTTGTCGGTTTTACTTGAAAATTCAAAATCAATAAAGCGGAAGGAAGTTAGCAAGGCAGCGGATAAAGGTGCTCCTTCCAAACGGAGGGCCTCTACAGTTTCTACTCCTCCACAACCCCAAGATGATTTCCAAGACAACACATGCATAGACACTCAACAAAGCCGTGTTTATGATGAGCACGTCTCCCCTAGTGCACCATCACCAGTGCTCCCTCTAACTTGGCACTGTTATATGTGGTTGCATGTTATGTGTGATGTTTAGCTTGTATTGCTTCTAATTTTATTGAATTCCATCTGCTTACTTTACACATTATACTTGAATAAGACACATGTTCCTGTTTCTAGAACATACAATATCTGTCTATCACACCATGTTCTTACATCAAATTACTACTGTTGTGTAACCTGCAACAATCAATTATCATAAGACATGTTTGACTTCAGAGTGTGATATAGGTTACATCTCGCATTCTTTTCTAGCTTGTACTACTAATTTGTTGAAATGGCACTTATGACGAGACAGTTTTAACTTGGTAGAGTGATATTCGTTGCATCTTTCATATGGTGTCTAGCTTTCATTGCTTCTAATTTGTTGAAATGCCTTCTCCTTAGTTTACACATCATAAGCTGTGAATATGCAATGTTGTGAATATGCAATGGCACTAATGACGAGAGACCTCTAACATGGTAGTGCGATGTTGTTTGCATCTTGCATATGATTTATTTCTTGTACTGCTTCACATTTGTTTAAACGCCATTTATGATGGGACACTATTAACTTGGCAGAGCGATATTTGTAGCATCTTTCATATGGTGTCTACCTTCCATTGCATTGCTTCTAATTTGGTGAAATGTCTTCTTCTTAGTTTACACATCATAGTTCTGGTTATCTCTTCCGTCCTGTTTTTCATACATATTACATCCTCCTATCATGTGGTTGTCTAACATCAAAGTTCAGTTCGTCTGCATCACGCATCAATTTGTTCTGAAGAACTAAATTGTTATTCATTTTTCTTGTCAGCTTGACTTAACATGGCACGGAGAAAGAGGAAGAAACACAAAATGATAGGGAATGAGAAGCGAATGACTCTTGCAGATTCTGCTGGTACTGATGGTACAATAGAAGGTCAAAGTCCAGTGGAAAATTCTACAAATACGGCATCACATGCTACACGAGCTGCAAAAAAAGCCAAACAGAAACAAATAGCTGCAACCAAACAAGAAGAGACAGCCCTAATTCTTGCAACACCTACCACAGTACTACCAGCTGCATGACTTACTCGTGCGTCAGCTGAGCTAGCAGCACGTTCCCAAGATCCCTTGCCACCTGACACTACTTCCCAAGCACTCTTGACACAAGACGAGTTGGCAATGTCAGATGAACCTTGTGAGCTTCAACAGCAAGAAGGTAGTTGCTGGAGTCAAGTTACAGTTGCATGCTTCTTTATATGTAGTCTCACAGTTTGATGTACACTAACACTTCCTATGTTTGTTGTTGGACTAGCACCTAGGTGCAAGAGGAAACAAACATCAGGGATAATGCTCGATAGGTTAACTAAATCTAGAGGAGGAAGAATGGAGACCGTTTTGAGGCAGGTTTAAAAAGGCCACGTGATGCTACAGAGTCAGCCAAGTTAGTATCAGAGGTAGCGGTTGCCGTTAGGTGTCATGTACGTATCCTCCCAACATGGATTCAGTACAGGAATGACAAAGACGAAACCCAGTTCAACACCTTCCTCAACCATTTATCTGTAAGTATGGTTATGTATGGAAACTAGTAATATCATCTTGCTCAGTCCCATACTTTCTAGGTTGCTGATAATGAGACCCATAATTTTCAACAGATGAGGTTCAAGTTGGATAGCCAAGATGATGCAACCAGACAAGCTTGCACCCATGTTTTCAAGTCTGCTCTGCGACAGTATCAGTATAACTTGAGGAAAACTCACTTTGAAGGCAAGGCTAATAGTGAACTTTCCCAAACATCTCCAGTGGAAAATATATCGGATGAAGACTGGAGGGGCCTTGTTAAACACTGGTCTGATCCGAAGTATCAGGTACATTATATATATATATATATGTGTGTGTGTGTGTGTGTGTGTGTGTGATCAGATCACATGTTGAAGTCCTATTTACGCATGTGCCACACAAATCTATCTTCTTGTAGGTGAACTGTTCAAAGAACAAGGCCAACTGTACGAAAGTGAAATTCCAACAGACGATAGGATCTCGTAGCTATATTGCACACTACGAGGCTCTTGTAATTAGTTGTTGTTTCACTCATTTCGCTGTACCATATTATCAGATCTATATTGACTTGTTCAAAATGCAGAGAAAAGCCCGCAAGGACCAAAAAGTACCTGAACCAAATGTTGTGGAAATCTTCAAGGACTGTCACACCAGCAAGAAGAAGGGCATGACTACACCAGTCAAAGCCGCTGTTGTAAGTCCTTAATCCTCATGCCTTGTAACTACTACTTACTCTGACATGTGCCTTGAACTACATGGTTTGCAGCCAATGTCTATTACTCTTTTCAATTTTATACAGAATTGGCTTAGCGTATCATTGCACCTTACAAGGTTTAAAATAGAGGAGTGATGTTCCTTTTATCTTGACCCGTAATCTAGTTCCATGCTGGACTTGCCCACACAATGTTACAATTGCCTGTTTGTCTATTCTCAGTTGTTTTGTGATATGAATGATGTCATACTATGCTTACCGTATTATAAACTTTGTCTCTTTATCCTTAGCCCTCAATACAATGTGAAGAAATAGACAATACATTAGTGATGGTACATGGTCATATGTTTGGACCTGGTTTTATTATGTACTTTGCAATAAAATACAACTAATATTTTACATGGGTTCACCAGAATAAGTTCTGTATATAGACCAAAGCTATTTTGTTTGGTTTTGCTGCCTCCTTAATATCTTCTGTTCTAGTACTACTAATGTAAAACCTCAACTTTTCAGCGAGCTATGGAAAAAATGGTGGAACCGCCACCTTCTAAAGGTGGCGAGGCAACTATAACCGCAATGTCAACTCTTGCTGCAGTGGGTCAGTACCTGTCCACTAACAGTGCCAAAAGCATGTTCCTGCGTAATACTGGGTTGGCTGTTAAGGAAATATCATCCAAACTGCCTCATGATCAAGATATGCAAGCTCAAAGCAATGTTGTACCTGCGCTCCAGACACAAGTCCATTCCCTAACAGAGACCCTTTGTGAAACAAGGAGAGACATTGTTCGATGTCGTCAAGATATGCATGGTTTTGAAACGACTATCAGACATTTGCTATGTTGTTCAGGAGCCTAGCGGAAATGAAGGCGAGGGTTATGGTGCTCCATCAGACAATATAGCATGAAAACGTAACAGTCAGGTCAAATGAACTGAGCTTCTGAACTTCTGGTGGTGCATTTATCTGCTAGACTGTTAAGTTTTATGCCAACCTTCCTTTTGTTATATAGTTGTAATTTGTTTTGGTGCGATACAAAATTTATTCTTAACGTGCGGCCACCGACTGAAGAAAACAGCAAGCCATTTTTGTATAGTGTAGGGTGTTCCCTATATTTGCACTGGTGGCGATCTTTGATGTCGAGTGGATGTAATCTGTGCAATCGCCTTAATAGCCTAGCGTTAGTTTCGGCCTTATTTATTTCCTAGTCTTCTTTTTCCCTGGTTTGCTAGTGGCTGCAACAACCATGGGACATATACGGGCCGTAGGATCCATGGGTCTCCTACGGGCCGTAGGATCCATGGGTCTCCTATAGGCCATCGATAAATGGGCCTCCAACAGGGCCGTAGAATTGGTGGGCCTCGGGCCGTCGGATAAATGGGTCTACATGGGCCGTAAACGGGCGTAATTGCTATTGGCCCAGCACGGTAACGGGCCGTTAACAGGCCGTAGGACAGCAAAGGCTTAATTCTGTCACAGGCATAACGGGTCATTATTGGGCTAGAATATAGGACGGGCTGGAAACGGCGCAATGGGTTAATAGGCCAGAAACGGGCTGACTCTTGCCATGGGCTGAATTTGGCCCATTAGGGTAACAGGCCAGTAACGAGCCGACTCTTGCCATGGGCTGAATTTGGCCCATTAGGGGAACAGGCCAGTAACGGGCCGTAAGTAATCCAGGGCCGAAAAGGAGCCCAAGAACGTATGGGCCGTCAATAGGCCGAAAGCTAACACGGGCTGCAAACGGCCCATGTAAATCACGGGCCGTTAATGGGTACAAAGAAAATTACTATTCATTATGGGCTAGAGTCACCGTGGGCCTGTAAAGGGCCGAAAGATACGAAGGCCTCATATGGGCCGAAAGACGTCGTGGGCCATACATGGGCCAAAAGTGAAATGGGCTGGTTTTATATTCGACGGCCCACATGACGTTGTTGGGCCGATTTCCTTTAGGGCCTAACGGGCCGTGAGTTAACGAGCCGTAAAATGGGCTATTTGCGAAGAGACCGTTAACAGGCTTTTCATGGGCCAGCCTGTCAACTTTTGACCAAGTCAAACGAGCCGGCTTTCTAAGATAAATGGGCCAGTGGTGGGCCGTGGCACGTGTCGACATATCATAGGCGCCTATCTGACCCACTCACGAGCTGACATGTGTTTCGTCTGTCCAGTGCTGGTCGGGGCTGTTAACGGGTTATCGGATGCAAAACCTGACCCCGATAGCTTAACGGTGTTCCGCTACGGTGGATGCCATGTGTCGGTCAGCCTTGACGAAAGCACTTCTGTGACGCGCGATTTATCGTCATGGAAGTGGACACTTCCGTGATGATAATTTTGGTAATGTCATGGAACACTTCTACGACAGCACAGGTATGACTATCTTGATTATGTCATAAAATCGTCATGGATGTACATGCATGACAAAAAACGCGACTTACTGTGACAAACACGTATCACCACAGAAGTGTATTTTTTGTACTGATGCTCCTTGTATGTGAGATCATCTTGAACTTCAATCAATTCCGGATCCACTTCACGTTTCGGGTCCTTGAAGCAACGACGAAGTTGCGACACATGGAAGACGTCATGGACGTGAGAGAACTGAGGTGGCAACTCCAATTGATAAGCCACCAGTCCACGACGGGCGAGGATGCGGAAGGGACAAATGTAGAGCGGAGCTAGCTTGCCCTTGACTCCGAACCGATGAGTACCTCTCAAAGGAGTGACACGCAGATAAGCTTGTTCACCAGGTTGATAAGTTGAACCCCAGTGTTTCTGGTCATAGTTGCTCTTCTGGCGGGACTGCGCCGCCTTGAGATTATCTCAGAGAATGCGAACCTGTTCTTCAGCTTGTTGAATAATGTCTGGACCAATGAGCATCCGTTCCCCAGTTTCTGACCAATTCAGAGGGGTTCGACACTTACATCTGTAAAGCACTTCAAAGGGTGCCATCTTCAAGCTGGCTTGATAGCTGTTGTTATAAGAGAACTCCGCATAAGGGAGAGATTCTTCCCACTTCTTGCCGAAAGAAATAACACAAGCCTGAAGCATGTCTTCCAGAATTTGGTTGACTCGCTCGACTTGGCCTTGGGATTGGGGATGATAAGCAGTGCTCCAGGTAATATGAGTTCCCATTGCCTCTTGGAAACTATCCCAGAACTTCGAAGTGAATATACTGCCGCGGTCTGAACTGATCTCCTTCGGAATGCCATGGAGTGACACAATTCTGGAGATATACAAGTTTGCTAATTGACTAGCAGTGATAGTCTCCTTGACTGGCAGAAAGTGAGCAACCTTTGAGAATTGGTCGATGACAACAAAGATAGCATCGTTACCTTTCTGAGACTTGGGAAGGCCAATGACAAAGTCCATTTGGATCTTATCCCACTTCCATTCAGGAATTGGAAGCGGTTGTAGAAGTCCAGCCGGTTTCTGATGTTCTGCTTTGACGCGACGACAAACGTCACATTCTTCAATATATCGAGCAATGTCTTGCTTCATCTTAGACCATCAGTACTTTTGACGGATGTCTAGATACATCTTGGTACTTCCCAGATGAATAGAGAGAGGGGTGTCATGCACTTCTTTCATCACATTCTCTATCATAAGCTCGAACCGGGGTACTACAATGCGATCTCTGAAGTATAAGGTTCCATCTTCACCAGGTGAGAAATCTCTGGAATTCTCTAAGGCAAGATCCTTTTTCATCAAATCAACGTGAGCATCGTTGGCTCGAGCAGACTTAATTGCTTTCAGCAGAGTTGGTTCTAGGACAAGGTTATTCAGAGAACCCTATGGAACTAGTTGGAGGTTCAGCTTGCATAGCTCTTCATAAAGGCGGGGTTGAGCTTCGAAAGCCATGTGATTGTTGCAATAAGACTTACGGCTCAGGGCATCGGCCATTACATTAGCCTTACCAGGGGTATAGGATATACCGCAGTTGTAGTCAGCAATAGCTTCCATCCATCGCTACTGACAGAGGTTCAGATCTGGCTAGGTAAACAGGTACTTCAGACTCTGATGATCGGTGAAGATCTCACAATGATTACCGAGAAGGTACTATCGCCATAGCTTTAGTGCAAAGATAACCGCAGCAAGCTTGAGGTCGTGAACTGGGTAGTTCTCTTTGTGAGGACGCACTTGACAGGAGGCATAAGCAATCACTCTGCGCTCTTGCATTAGGACACAGCCTAATCCTTGTCGTGAAGCGTCGCAATAGATGACAAAGTCCTTGCGAGAATCAGGGGGAGCAAGCACTGGGGCAGATGTCAGCTTGTCCTTGAGTGCCTGGAAACTTTCCTGACACTTTTTAGTCCAATCAAACTTAACTCCCTTGTGAAGCAGATTGGTCAGTGGCTTGGCAATCTTTGAGAAGTTCTCGACAAAGCGGCGACAATAGCTGGCTAGTCCGAGAAAGCTTCTAACTTGCTTGACAGTCTTCAGAGGGGTCCAGTCAAGAATAGCCTGAACACGCTCTGGGTTGACGGCAATACCATCCTTGGAGATGACATGACCAAGGTAGGTGACTTCGGGTAACTAGAATTCACACTTGGAATACTAGGCATAAAGTTGATCTTCTCGAAGCTTCTCCAGAACAAGACGAAGATGTTCAGCATGTTCTTCTTTATTCTTCGAATATACCAGTATATCATCCAGATAGACTACGACGAACTTGTCAAGGTAATCCATGAATATATAGTTCATCAAACGAGAGAATGTAGCTGGAGCATTGGTTAAGCCAAAAGACATAATTATGTACTCGTAAGAACCATAACGAGTCACGAATGCGGTCTTTGGAATATCCTCTTCACGAACACGGATCTAGTGGTAACCCAACCTCAAGTCGAGTTTAGAGAATATCGATGAACCAGCCAGTTGATCATACAGATCACTGATCCGAGGAAGGGGATATTTGTTCTGAATTGTAGCTTAGTTGATAGGACGATAGTCTTGGACCAAACGATTCGTTCCGTCCTTCTTCTTGATGAAGAGAGAAGGTGCTCCCCAAGCAGAGGAACTTGGACGAATGAAACCCTTGCGAAGAGATTTGTCGATTTCCTCCTTAAGTTCAAGGAGTTCATGAGGTGGCATCTTGTAGGGTCGTTTGGCAATAGGAACGGTGCCTGGTTTCAAGTCGATGACGAACTCGACAGCCCGGGCAGGGGGTATTCCTGGAAGTTCTTCTGGAAAGATGTCTTGGAAGTCGCGAACGACTGGAATCTTTTCAATTCCCTCAAGAGGTGCGGCATTCAACGCATTCAAGACATAAAGTCGTGCTTCAGCGTTTTGAACTAGACGAGCATTGTAGCTTACTATCTCATATGAAGGGTGCAGAAGGTGGACGGCTTTAGTGGCGCAAACGATAGAAGCCGTATGTGCTTTCAACCAATCCATTCCCAGAATGAGGTAAATATTGGAAGACTTTAGAATAATGGGAGAGGCATGGAACTCTAATCCTTCAATCTCAATGACGACATTGTGACTAACCATGGTGGTTCGACATTGGCCCGCGGGGGTGTTTACCACTAATGGAATGTGCATCTCTTCGTATTTAATGCCATGCCTGAATGCAAAATCTTCTGATATGAAAGAATGAGATGCTCCTGAATCTAGAAAAATAGATGTTGGTACTGAATTAACTAGAAGAGTACCCATCACAGTAACAGGCTGGTCTTGAGCTTCATTCAGATCAATGTTGTTAGCCTGCCCACGACCATAAGGTCTGGCATTGTTGTTATGGGCTTATTGTTTCCACGGGCATTAGAAGGTAGAGCCAGCTGATTCTGATTCTGAGGATAGTTCCTGGAGCGGTGACCTAGAAGGCCACACTTGAAGCATAGACCATCATTGGGATTGGGAGCAGGAGCTCGAGGTGGTACAGTTTGAAGAGGCTGCCTCTGCGGTGGAGGAGGCAAATGAGGTGCAGCATAGGACTGTCTTGGTGCAGGTGCAGTTGGACGATACATGCTGTGGGGAATCCATATCCGACGCTTTCGCGCTGACGGGCGCGAAGATGAGTCAGCGTCATGGCTGCGCCTGAGGGATCTCTGGCGTTCCTGAAGACCAGTCTCAACCTGAATAGCCTTGTTCACCAAGGTGGCGAAGTCGGCAAAGTCATGAACGAGCAGTGCTAGCTTGATATCAGGTTGAAGTCCATCACGAAACTTTTCCTGCTTACGAGCATCAGTAGCAATGTCTTCTTCAGCATAACGGGACAAGTCCAAGAATTCCCGATGATAAGCATCTACAGACTTGTTGCCTTGGGTGAGGTTGCGGAAATTTCGCTTCTTCTTGTCCATGATTCCCTGAGGAATGAAGCGGGCACGGAAGGCAGCTTGGAAATTCGGCCAAATGGTGACCGTTCCAGCAGGTAGGGTATGCCTGTGGCTGTCCCACCATTGAGCAGCGGGACCCTTCAGAAAGAATGTTGCAAATGTGACATAGCTAGAAGGGGCCACACTAGCAGACTCCATTTCATACGTGATATCGCGGAGCCACTCATCAGCATCAAGGGGTTGAGTTGAGTTGCGATAGATAATTGGGTTGAGGCGCATGAAGTCCTGCAGAGTTACTGGGGTTGGTTGCTAATTCATGTTCGGACGAGGAAACTGGGCCATCATTCCTTCCATGAACTGGCGGTTCAGCTCAAATTGTTGCATCATTCCAGCAAAGAATTCGGGCAGTGGTGGATCGTTGGCACCACGCGCCACGACCAGCGGGTCTAGCCATCCTGCTAACATGTAACAGGGGTAGTTCAGTATCGAGCATTTGCAAAAACAAAGGATCATTCATGATGAAACAGGCATAATGAAAGAGGTACGACGGATACCACTTAGTAGTCAACACAACAATGTGTGCACTATTCAAGATGCTATTCTAAGGAGTAAATATGGCTTATCCAACTTTGGGGTGAATGTGGTCACGGGATCCTAATGTTAGAGTTAGTAAATTTGATTAACCCGAATAGAAGAGAGGTTAGAGTCCCAGAGTATAGACGAGGAGTAAAAGATCCTAATACCACCCAATGGCGATGTGGGCCCGTAAGACACACAGCCAATGTTAGTAAAAGTTTTTGTAGTGACTAGACTCGACTTCGGCCAAGGAGTTGGAAAGGGGCTACCTACAGGCAGTCAGCTCCGATACCAACTTGTGACGCCCTGGATTCAATCAAACACTAATCATACACGCAAATGTGTACGATCAAGATCAAGGACTCACGGGAAGATATCACAACACAACTCTAGACACGAATTAAAATAATACAAGCTTTATATTACAAGCCATGGGCCTCGAGGGCTCGAATACATAAGCTCGATAACACAAGAGTCAGCGGAAGCAACAATATCTGAGAACAGACATAAGTTAGACAAGTTTGCCTTAAGAAGGCTAGCACAAAAGTAACAACGATCGAAAAGGCAAGGCCTCCTTCCTGGGAGCCTCCTAACTACTCCTGGTCGTCGGCGGTCTCCACGTAGTAGTAGGCATCGGCGGTGGCATCTGGCTCCTAGGCTCCGACATCTCGTTGCATCAACCGGAAAGAAGGAGAAAGGGGAAAAGGGGAAGCAAAGCAACTGTGAGTACTCATCCAAAGTACTCACAAGCAAGGATCTACACTACATATGCAACATTATCAAAGGAAGGTTGCATATGTGGACTGGGCTGCAGAAATGCCAGAATAGAGAGAAGGCCTAGTCCTATCAAAGACTAGCATCTTCTGGAAACCACCATCTTGCAGCAAACAGGAGGGAGTAGAGTAGCATAAAGAAAAGTAGTAGTAGTGTTATCAACCTCGGCCAGAGATCCTTTCTCGACTCCCAGCGAGAAAGCAATCCCAGAGCCACACTATCCAATTGTCATCACAATCCAATTCTCATCACAAGTATCCAGTTCTAGTTGTATCGATCAGGATACAACCCCAAGTGTCCGGTATCGTAGGACAGGCTATCGATAGATGTTTTCTTCCCTACAGGGGTGCACCAACTTACCCACCACGCTCGATTAACTCTGGCCGGACATACTTCCCTGGGTCATGCCCGACCTCGGCCAAACAATACGCCGCAACCCGACTTAGGCTTAATAGAGAGGTCAACACGTCGGACTAAACCTATGCCCCCAGGGGTCATGGGCCATCGCCCCGGAAACTCCTGCGCGTTGCATACGTGGCCGGTGAGCAGACCTAGCTATCTCCTTCAAAAAGGCAGGTGCTTACCAGTCCAACCCGGCGCGCGCCGCTCAGTCGCTGACGTCTATTAAGCTTCGGCTGATGTATACGACGTAGAATGCCCATACTATGCCCATGTGATGGTTAGTGCTATCAGGCCAGAGCCCCCTCGGATCAAATATCCAAATCGTAGTGGATTAGGAACAAGCAATAACAAGCAGAGACCCACGAAAGATGTGACCTGATAACCCACAAGTGTAGGGGATCGCAACACCTTTCAAGGGTAAAGTATTCAACCCAAATTTATTGATTCGACACAAGGGGAGCCAAAGAATATTCTTGAGTATTAGCAGTTGAGTTGTCAATTCAAACACACCTGGATAACTTAGTATCTGCAGCAAAGTATTTAGTAGCAAAAGTGGTATTATAATAAAGGAAACGGTAGCAACAGTAAAGATAATAGTTTTTGGGTTTTTTGTAGTAGATGTAACAGCAGCAACGGAAAAGTAAATAAGCGAAGAACAATATGTGAAAATCTCATAGGCAATGGATCAGTGATGGATAATTATGTCGGATGCGATTCCTCATGTAATAGCTATAACATAGGGTGACACAGAACTAGCTCTAGTTCATCAATGTAATGTAGGCATGTATTCCGTAAATAGTCATACGTGCTTATGGAAAAGAACTTGCATGACATCTTTTGTCCTACCCTCCCGTGGCAGCGGGGTCCTAGCGAAAACTAAGGGATATTAAGGCCTCCTTTTAATAGAGAACCGAAACAAATCATTAGCACATAGTGAATACATGAACTCCTCAAACTACGGTCATCACCGAGAAGTATCCCTATTATTGTCACTTCGGGGTTGTCAGATCATAACACATAATAGGTGACTATAGACTTGCAAGATAGGATCAAGAACACACATATATTCATGAAAACATAATAGGTTCAGATCTGAAATCATGGCACTCGGGCCCTAGTGACAAGCATTAAGCATAGCAAAGTCATAGCAACATCAATCTTAGAACATAGTGGATACTAGGGATCAAACCCTAACAAAACTAACTTGATTACATGGTAAATCTCATCCAACCCATCACCCTCCAGCAAGCCTACGATGGAATTACTCACGCACAGCAGTGAGCATCATGAAATTGGTGATGGAGGATGGTTGATGATGACGATGGCGACGAATCCCCCTCTCCGGAGCCCCGAACGGACTCCAGATCATCCCTCCCGAGAGAGATTAGGGCTTGGCGGCGGCTCCGTGTCGTAAAACACGATGAAACTTTCTCTCTGATTTTTTTTCTCCCCGAACGTGAATATATGGAGTTGGAGTTGAGGTCGATGGAGGTCCAGGGGGGCCACGAGATAGGGGGGCGTGCCCTATAGGGGGGCGCCCCCTGTCTGGTGGACATGGTGTGGGCCCCCTGGTGTATTTCTTTCGCCCAGAAATTCTTATCAATTCCAAAAAGTGGCTCCGTGGATTTTCAGGACATTCCGAGAACTTTTCTTTTCTACACATAAAACAACATCATGGCAGTTCTGCTGAAAACAGCGTCAGTCCGGGTTAGTTTCATTCAAATCATACAAGTTAGAGTCCAAAACAAGGGCAAAAGTGTTTGGAAAATTAGATACATTGGAGACGTATCAACTCCCGCAAGCTTAAACCTTTGCTTGCCTCAAGCAATTCAGTTGATAAACTGAAAGTGATAAAGAAAAACTTTTACAAACTCTCTTTGCTCTTGTTGTTGTAAACATGAAAAGCCAGCATTCAAGTTTCAGCAAATATTATGAACTAACCATACTCACAATAACACTTAGGTCTCACAATTACTCATATCAATAGCATAATCAGCTAGCAAGCCATAATAATAAAACTCGGATGACAATACTTTCTCAAAACAATCATAACATGATATAACAAAATGGTATCTTGCTAGCCCTTTCTGAGACCACAAAACATAAATGCAGAGCACCTTTAAAGATCAAGGACTGACTAAACATTGTAATTCATGGTAAAAGAGATCCAGTCAAGTCATACCCAATATAAACCAATAATAATGAATGCAAATGACAGTGTGCTCTCCAGCGGGTGCTTTTTAATAAGAAGGGTGATGACTCAACATAAAAGTAAATAGATAGGCCCTTCGCAGAGGGAAGCAGGGATTTGTAGAGGTGTCAGAGCTCGATTTTAAAATAGAGATTGAATAACATTTTGAGTGGCATACTTTTGCTATCAATGCAACAACTATGAGATGGATGTATCTTCCATACTACATGCATTATAGGCAGTTCCCAAACAGAATGGTAAAGGTTTATACTCCCCCAACCACCAACAAGCATCAATCCATGGCTTGCTCGAAACAATGAGTGCCTCCAACTAACAACAGCCCTGGGGGAGTTTTGTTTAATTATTTTGATTTGCTTTGATCTTTTTTTGGATCATGGGACTGGGCATCCCGGTTACCGGCCCTTTCTCGTGAATGAGGAGCGGAGTCCACTCCTCTTGAGAATAACCCACCTAGCATGGAATATATAGGCAGCCCTAGTCGAAACATGAGCTACTCGAGCATACAAAACAGAATTTCATTTGAAGGTTTGGAGTTTGGCACATACAAATTTACTTGGAACGGCAGGTAAATACCGCATATAGGAAGGTATAGTGGACTCATATGGAACAACTTTGGGGTTTAAGGAGTGTGGATGCACAAGCAGTATTCCCACTTAGTACAGGTGAAGGCTAGCAAAAGACTGGGAAGTGACCAACTGAGAGAGCGACAACAGTCATAAACATGCATTAAAATTAATTCACACCGAATACAAGCATGAGTAGGATATAATCCACCATGAACATAAATATCATGAAGGCTATGTTGATTTGATTCAACTACATGCGTGAACATGTGCCAAGTCGAGTCACTTAATTCATTCAAAGGAGGATACCATCCCATCATACCACATCATAATCATTCTAATAGCATGTTGGCACGCAAGGTAAACCATTATAACTCATAGCTAATAAAGCATGGCACAGGCAACTATAATCTCTAAATGTCATTGCAAATATGTTTACCTCATAATAGGCTGACTCAGAAACGATGAACTCATCATATTTACAAAGACAAGAGAGGTCGAGTTCATACCAGCTTTTCTCATCTCAATAAGTCCATCATATATCGTCATTATTGCCTTTCACTTGCACGACCGAACGATGTGTATAATAATAAGAGTGCACATGCATTGGACTAAGCTTGAATCTGCAAGCATTCAACTCAGGAGAGAAGACAAGTAATATGGGCTCTAAGTTAAATAAACAGTCATGCAAATGAGAGCCACTAAACATTTTCAATATGGTCTTCTCGACCCCCAAAGGAAAGAAATAAAACTATTTACACGGGAAAGCTCCCAACAAGTAAGAAGAAGAACTAGAAATCGTTTTGGGTTGTCATTTTAATTTCTACTACAAGCATGGAAATTAAACTAACTATTTTTTTTGGTTTTTCTTAAGGTTTATCAAACACACAAGAAGAAAACTAGAAAAAGAAATTTAAACTAGCATGGATAATACAATGAAAGAGTATGAGCACCGACGACTAGTGTGTGAACATGAATGTAAAGTCAGTGAGAAATACGTACTCCCCCAAGCTTAGGCTTTTGGCCTAAGTTGGTCTAGTACCAAGGACCGCCTGGCTGATATCCATAAGTGAAACCGGGGTCGTACTAAGATGCAGCAGCAATCGCCTCCTGAGCTGCAGCGTGTTGGCGAGCTTCCTCCGCTCTCCTCTCATGTTCAGCTGCTTCCTCCCTGGTGACAACATATCTTCCTTTTGCCTGATAATCAAAAAGGTAGGGAGCAGGAAGAGTAACATGGACGACGTTACGTCTGTCATAGGTTAGTCGATATTGTAGGAATTGTTCATTTCTCCCAAGAAATTGATGATTGACCATAGCTTCAGAATCCAAATAAACAGGAGGTATTATCATATCTCCCTCTTGTGGGGCTATACCAAGATAATTAGCCACACGGGTTGCATAAATTCCTTCAAATAAATTTCCCTTTCTACTATTATTCTGCAACCTACGTGCAACTATTGCCCCCAAGTTATAACCTTTATAACCTAACACAACACTCTTGAGGACACACAGATCAGGAACACACATGTGACATGCTTCGTCTTTACCGTTAATGCATCTACTAATAAAGAGAGCAAAATAATGTATAGCAGGAAAATGAATGCTCCATATAGTAGCTTGTGATATGTCCCTAGATTCTCCCATAGTAATACTAGCAAGAAAATCTCTAAATTCAGATTTGTGAGGATCATTAATATTACCCCACTGCGGGAGTTTGCAAGCAGTTGTAAAATCCTCTAAATCCATGGTATAAGATGTATCATAGATATCAAATATGACACTAGGAGAATTACACGCACAGTTATATTTGAACCTCCGCACAAAAGAATTATTCAGTTGATAGTACTGCGGACACTTATCTTGTAAGAAGTCCTCCAGCTCGGCATTACGCACATACGCGTCAAATTCCTCCTTGAAGCATGCTTCGACCATAAAATCATCGGATGGCCACTCACAAGATCGTACATCCGCGTCCCTCGGCAATTCAACATCTTGCTCACGTATAGCAATCCTTGGCCCTTTCTTCACCGAGGAACCACCTTGGTACATTCTCCTAGACATAATTCTTTTTCTGACAAATTTCTGAAAATTTTAGTAACTTCAAAATAAAAGTGAATAAAACTAAACAAGATTGGTAGCAACTACTCCTGCAAGTGCCTAGAGCCTATATCATGCATTAGAATTGCTTGGGACCTCATAAATTTAACATGCAAGCTCAAGAACATGGTCACCTATGCAGCAAAAATTTGCAATGAATAAAGCACTAGAACAAAAACTAATTGGACCAATGGTGGAGTCACATACCAAGCAAAAATCTCCCAAAGCAGTTTTGTGAATGGAGCTTTGAGCAAGGAGATCGAAAATCACAGCAAAATGAGCTAGAACTCGTGCTTGAGCTGGATGGGGATTTTTTTGGGTAGAAGATGAAGTGTCTGGGTGCTGGCATAAGTGGAGGGGGGCCACCAGGGGCCCACGAGACAGGGGGTGCATCCAGGTGGGGGGGCGCCCTCCACTCTCGTGGCCTGGTGCTTTCCCCTCCTATAGTGTTTTCAGTGCTTAAAATCCTCAAATATTCCATAAAAATCATACTAAATTTGTAGGGCATTTGGAGCACTTTTATTTTTGGGATGTTTTTTTTAATGCACAGATAATTCAGAAAACAGACAAATAATACTAATTTTGCTTTCTTTATTCTAAATAATAGAAAGTAAAAAGAGGGTACAAAAGGTTGTGACTTCTAGTTTCATCCATCTCGTGATCATCAAAATGAATCCACTAATCAAGATTGATCAAGTCTTGTTAACAAACTCATTCCGAATAACACGGAACCGGAGAAATTTCGAATAATACTAAGTTACCTCAACGGGGATATGAAAATCCCCAACAATAAGAATATCATACTTTTTCTTGACAGTAGGGAGAGGAAATTCAAAACCTCCAATAATGATAGTTGGAACTTTTCCAATAGAATTGATGCTATGAACTTGAGATTGTTTCCTCGGAAAGTGTACCGTATGCTCATTACCATTAACATGAAAAGTGACATTGCCTTTGTTGCAATCAATAACAGCCCCTGCGGTATTAAGAAAAGGTCTACCAAGGATAATCGACATACTATCGTCCTCGAGAATATCAAGAATAAGAAAGTCCGTTAAGATAGTGACATTTGCAACCACAACAGGCACATCCTCACAAATACCGACAGGTATAGCAGTTGATTTATCAGCCATTTGCAAAGATGTTTCAGTAGGTGTCAACTTATTCAATTCAAGTCTACAATATAAAGAGAGATGAATAACACTAACACCGGCTCCAGGATCACATAAAGCAGTTCTATCATAATTTCTTTTAATGGAACATGGTATAGTTGGTACCCCCGGATCTCCAAGTTTCTTTGGTATTCCACCCTTAAAAGTATAATTAGCAAGCATGGTGGAAATTTTAGCTTCCGGTATCATTCTTTTATTTGTAATGATATCCTTCATATACTTAGCATAAGGATTTACTTTGAGCACATCAGTTAAGCACATACGTAAGAAAATAGGTCTAATCATTTTAGCAAAGCACTCAAAATCCTCATCATCCTTTGTCTTGGATAGTTTAGGAGGAAAGGGCATGGGTTTCTAAACCCATGGTTCTCTTTCTCTACCGTGCTTCCTAGCAACAAAATCTCTCTTATCATAATGTTGATTCTTTGATTGTGGGTTATCAAGATCAACAGCATGTTCAATCTCTACATCATTGTTTTTGCTAGGTTGAGCATCAACATGAACATTATCACTAGGTTCATGTTCATCACCTGATTGTGTTTCAGCATCACAGATAGAAATATCATTGGGATTCTCAGGTGTGTCTACAGCAGGTTCACTAGAAGCATGCAAAGTTCTATCTTTTTTCTTTTTCTTCTTTTTAGAAGAACTAGGTGCCTCTAAATTATTTCTCTGAGAATCTTGCTCGATTCTCTTAGGGTGGCCTTCAGGATACAAAGGTTCCTGAGTCATTCTACCAGTTCTAGTAGCCACTCTAACAGCAAAGTCATTTTTATTATTTAATTCATCAAGCAAATCATTTTGAGCTTTGAGTACTTGCTCAGCTTGAGTAGCAACCATAGAAGTGCTAATGAGTTGGAGTTCACCTTTAACTCTAGCCATATTATCGCTCACATGTCATATCTCGAAGGCATTATTCTTTAACTCTCTACCAACATAAGCATTAAAACTTTCTTGTCTAGCCATAAAGTCATCAAATTCATCTAAGCATGGGCTATGAAATTTAGTAGAGGGGATTTCAACTTTATCATATGTATAGAGAGAATTTACCTTTACTACCTGTGTTGCGTTATCAAGACAATGTGGTTCTTCAACATATGGTATATTAAGACCATGTATTTCTTCAATAGGTGGTAAATTCTTAACATCTTCAGCTTTAATACCTTTTTCTTTCATTGATTTCTTTGCCTCTTGCATATCTTCAGGACTGAGAAATAAAACACCTCTCTTCTTCGGAGTGGGTTTAGGAATAGGCTCAGGAGTTGGCTCAATTGGTTCAGGAATTGCTTCAGGAATTGACTCAGGAAGAGTCCAATTATTTTCATTAGTCAACATATTATTCAATAATATTTCAGCTTCGTCGACTGTTCTTTCCCTGAAAACACAACCAACACAACTATCCAAGTAGTCCTTGGAAGCATCGGTTAGTCCATTATAAAAGATATCAAGTATTTCATTTTTCTTAAGAGGATGATTAGGCAAAGCATTAAGTAACCGGAGAAGCCTCCCCCAAGCTTGTGGGAGACTCTCTTCTTTGATTTGCACAAAATTATATATTTCTCGCAAGGTAGCTTGTTTCTTATGAGCAGGGAAATATTTAGCAGAGAAGTAATAAATCATATCCCGGGGACTACGCACATAACCAGGAGCAAGAGAATTATACCAAGTCTTAGCATCACCCTTTAACGAGAACGGAAATATCTTAAGGATATAATAATAGCGAGACTTCTCATTATTAGTAAACTGGGTAGCTATATCATTCAACTTGGTAAGATGTGCCACAACAGTTTCATATTCAAGGCCATAAAAAGGATCAGATTCAACTAAAGTAATAATCTCAGGATCAACAGAGAATTCATAATCCTTATCAGTAACACAGATAGGTGAAGTAGCAAAAGCAGGGTCAGGTTTCATTCTAGCATTAAGAGACTGCTGCTTCCATTTAGTTAATAATTTCTTAAGATCATATCTATCATTGCAAGCAAAGATAGCTCTAGCAGCTTCTTCATTCATAACATAACCCTCAGGAACAACAGGTAATTCGTAATCATTGGGAGAATTTTCATCATCACTATCATCAATAATAGCATCTTCAATATTTTCATTCCCCCTAACTCTAGCAAGTTGTTCATCAAGAAATTCACCTAATGGCAAAGTAGTATCACGCACAGAAGTAGTTTCATCATGCATAGCAGAAGTGGCATCATCAATAACATGCGACATATCAGATTTCATAGCAGTAGCCGGTTTAGGTGTCGCAAGCTTACTAATAACGGAAGGAGAATCTAGTGCAGAGCTAGATGGCAGTTCCTTACCTCCCCTCGTAGTTGAGGGCAAAATCTTGGTTTTGTCGTCTTTCAAGTTCTTCATAGTGATCAACAGATATAAATCCCAAGTGACTCAGAGAATAGAGCTATGCTCCCCGGCAATGGCGCCAGAAATTAGTCTTGATAACCCACAAGTGTAGGGGATCGCAACAGCTTTCAAGGCTAAAGTATTCAACCCAAATTTATTGATTCGACACAAGGGGAGCCAAAGAATATTCTTGAGTATTAGCAGTTGAGTTGTCAATTCAACCACACCTGGATAACTTAGTATCTTCAGCAAAGTATTTAGTAACAAAAGTGGTATGATAATAAAGGTAACGGTAGCAACAGTAAAGATAATAGTTTTTGGGTTTTTGTAGTAGATGTAACAGCAGCAACGGAAAAGTAAATAAGCGAAGAACAATATGTGAAAAGCTCGTAGGCAATGGATCCGTGATGGATGATTATGCCGGATGTGATTCCTCATGTAATAGCTATAACATAGGGTGACACAGAACTAGCTCCATTTCATCAATGTAATGTAGGCATGTATTCCGTAAATAGTCATACGTGCTTATGGAAAAGAACTTGCATGACATCTTTTGTCCTACCCTCCCGTGGCAGCGGGGTCCTAGCGGAAACTAAGGGATATTAAGGCCTCATTTTAATAGAGAACCGGAACAAAGCATTAGCACATAGTGAATACATGAACTCCTCAAACTACGGTCATCACCGAGAAGTATCCCGATTATTGTCACTTCGGGGTTGTCGGATCATAACACATAATAGGTGACTATAGACTTGCAAGATAGGATCAAGAACACACATATATTCATGAAAACATAATAGGTTCAGATCTGAAATCATGGCACTCGGGCCCTAGTGACAAGCATTAAGCATAGCAAAGTCATAGCAACATCAATCTCAGAACATAGTGGATACTAGGGATCAAACCCTAACAAAACTCTTGATTACATGGTAAATCTCATCCAACCCATCACCGTCCAGCAAGCCTATGATGGAATTACTCACGCACGGCGGTGAGCATCATGAAATTGGTGATGGAGGATGGTTGATGATGACGACAGCGACGAATCCCCCTCTCTGGAGCCCCGAACGGACTCCAGATCAGCCCTCCCGAGAGAGATTAGGGCTTGGCGGTGGCTCCGTCTCGTAAAACGTGATGAAACTTTCTCTCTGATTTTTTCTCCCCGAACGTGAATATATGGAGTTGGAGTTGAGGTCGGGGGGGTCCAGGGGGCCCACAAGATAGGGGGGCACCCCCCTGTCTCGTGGACAGGGTGTGGGCCCCCTGGTGTATTTCTTTCGCCCAGAAATTCTTATCAATTCCAAAAAGTGCCTCCGTGGATTTTCAGGACATTCCGAGAACTTTTCTTTTCTACACATAAAACAACATCATGGCAGTTCTGCTGAAAACAGCGTCAGTCCGGGTTAGTTTCATTCAAATCATGCAAGTTAGTGTACAAAACAAGGGCAAAAGTGTTTGGAAAAGTAGATACGTTGGAGACGTATCATGACCCCGTTGCCCCATCTCGAGGACTTGCGGCAAGGGCTAAGAATGCCCGGCCACACCTTGTAATTATCTCGCGGGCACCCTCCAGGTCAACCCGACTCCTCATCACTCGCAAATATGCTCGCGCGGGTACCCCTCAGGGCCGACCCGTCTTTAGTAACATGTTTCAATGTAAAGTCATAGTAACCATAGTAACCGTGTGTCCAAACATCAAGGGGAAAACTCGAGGAATCACCCCCGGTGAATTCCACTTGATGTAATCATCAAGGTGAATGTAAGAGGGACCACCCTCGAGGTTCACACTTGAGGGGTTGCATGACATAGTCGTATCGGAAGTGGTTAAAGAGGAAATCACCCTCGATGACCACGACCGAATAGCTACACTACAGGGTTAACATCAGAAGTGCTGATGGGGAATCAACCTCGGTACTCGATAGTAACCCAATAGTGTCAAGCAACTAAGGGGAAGTGATGTGCGGTGCCGGGGCCCGGTCTTCGATCCTGTTGATCGGGTCTTCAATGATGAAGCAGGGGCAACAAGGACAAGGTGGGGGTCACTGATGGATCATTAACCAACCTATACTAAGCAGTTCAGGATAAGTAGGTAAGGTAGAACAGCAGATACAAAAGCAGGCCATGCATCAGAATAGGAGCAATCAATAAGAGTAGCAAAATCTAATGCAAGCATGAGAGAATGGAATGGGTGATATCAGGATGATCAAAAGGGGGGCTTGCCTGGAAGCTCTGGCAAGGTGGGGTCATCGGTGACGTAGTTGATCACAGGGGCAGCATCGGTCTTGGGGTCTACCGGAGTGAAGAGGGGAAAGAAACAGTAAATATAAAGCAAAGATATCATCACAAAGCATAACATGGCAATATGATGTGCCCGGTGTGACCTAACGTATGGCTACACGATATAGGTGAAGGAGCAATTCAACCGGGAATGTATTCTCGGTTCCGGACCTGTGTCAGACAGATGACTGGAGGGGAATGTTCCATGTTCAAATAGTTAGAGGCATCTGACAGGTATGTGGTTAGCGTATTCAGGCTCGTTGGATTTTCCTGAGCAACTTTCATGTATAAAGTTTTTCCAACCGAGATAAGGTTTATTTTCTATGAATTTTCAAAGATTAAACCATTTTCTAGAATTATTTAAATTAACAAAAAAGGGAATTATGACATCAGCATGATGAAATGCTGACATCAGCAGGTCAACAGGTTGGCTGACCAGTCAAACCAGACAGGTGGCGCCCACATGTCAGCCACTGTAATTAACAGAGTTTATATTAAACTAATCTGAGGTTAAATAGCTACTGGGCCCCACATGTGAGTCTCTAATTAGTAACTAATTAGGTTTTAGTTATTAAAACAATTTAATTAATTAATATAGGCGGTGGGGCCCACGTGTCAGTGGCACTGGGTTGCCTGGTCAACAGTTGACTTGGTCAAACTAGTCAACAGGGGGCCGCGGGGCCCGCTGGCAGTGACCCTGGGGTGGCCCCAGGTGTGCCACGTCGGCGGTGGCCGGCGGCTTGACGCCGGCGATGCCAAAACGCGGTGGAGGGCCTCAGGCCTCATCGGATTTCTCCAACGGGTGACAATTTCGCGCGCGCGAGGGCGCGTTCGAACGAGCGGAGCAGCGCGCGTCAAACTGCGGTGGTGGCCCGACCGGAAATGGCCGAAGACGGTGACGGCAAGCGGCAGAGCGGACGCCGGAGTTCGGGCGTCGAAGGATCCAGCGCTAGGGGGGTACGGGGAGCACGGGCTCATGCTCGTTGGGCTCCTGGGAGCACCAGGAGTTCGACCGTGGCCTTAGGCGGCGGTGACATCTACCACAGCGATAGCCACAAGCTCGGCGGCGGCGAGCCAAGCATGAACGCGGCAACAACTAGTTATGGCACGCGAAAGGTTAACGGAGGGGAGTAGGAGACGGAGAAGCTCACCGTGCGACATGCAAGATGGCCCTTGGGAGATTAGGAGCAGCAGAACGTCGCCGGGGACGAAGGGGATCGCCGATGACCCGAGGAAGACGACGACGTGTTCGGTGATGCAGAGCTCCTCAGCTCCCTCCCATGGATCCAAAGGACGCGGCAGTCCACGGCGATGCCGACGAGCACGGCCAGGCCGCGTCGAAGGCACGGTGGCCGCGGAGATGACGAAGACGCGGCGGCGATGGCGCTCGGATGTGGATGTGGAACAAGGGGGAGAGGCGATGAGAAGGCGGAGAGGGCGAGGGGAGTGAGTGGGGGTAGGTGGGGGAGGACCCGAGGAGCCGGAGGGGGGCTCTTATCCACCCGCGGCGTTGTCGGCGAGGTGGTCGGGCGGCGACGAGCCGCTGTAGCGGCGCGCACCGAGGGAACAGGAAGGAGGGGAGAGCGACCCAGGAGGGGCGTGGGCCGGCGTAGCTGGGCCAGCTGGCGTGGGTGGGCCGAAGCCCAAGTGGGGTAGGGGCTTTCTCTCCCCTCTGTTTTTCTTTTTCTCCTTTTCTTTGCTTTTCTTTTTTTAGCAGCTTTTGCATTTGCTTTTAGCCACTAATGAGTTTGCAAAATTATGTCACTCGCCAAGATAATTTCAAAGAATTATTGTGCACTGCCACGAAAAGGTTGTGATACTTTAGAAGTAGTTTGCAAATTTTATAATTTAGTAAGGCATTTAAATTATTGCTTAGGTCACTGTTATAAGTAATTTAGGCCACTTAAACACTTTGCAAAAATATTGGTTCACCACCAATATTACTTGTGGATTATTTGGCACATGATGAACATTTTAGTTTTCATGTTTGAGCAATTCTGAATTTCACTCAGAAATTGAAATGGAATTCAACTGGAATTTGAAATGGAATATTGATTAAAGTGACTAAGCACTGTTATAGCAAAATGATTAGCTTGATATCAGGGATTACTATAGCATCATTACACCGGGGTGTTACAACCCACGCCGGATCCAACCGCAAGCACATGGCCGGACTACGTCGTGACCGCCAGTATCGGCGACGAGCCCAACCTTTCCTCTACACCTACCGTCCACCTGGATCGACCATGTATGTCGCGCCGTGGATGAGCGTCGTGGATGTCGCCGCCATGGACGAGCGCCAAGGACGTTGCGGCCACTCTGCCCGCCCCGGCGTCGCGCCAATCGCTCTCCACAGCCTCCTAGTTCCGGATGGCGCGCCCCCGCCTTGTCGGCGTGACCACGGATGAAGCTATGTACCTAGGGTAGGGTCATGGACCAGTCCAAGCTACCCTCCCCAAGGACATCTCTAGAAGAAACCACCTGTCAATCGACTCAGAAGTGTTCCACTCGACGGACTCAAAGACACTCGACCATGAAGCCAATCACTCGACAGCCAGGAGATCTAAAGTCACTCTGCATGCAAACGGTCGGTCATTAAGTAGCTTTATGGTCATCATAGCACTTTATTTGTGGCGTTACCAGTAACGCCCGATCTTAATGTACCTTAAACCCTACATAACTAAGGGCCGAAGGGGTCTGACGAACTCTATATAAGCCACCCCCTCCTCAGTGTAAAGGGTTCGCACCCCTGTAACTCATGCACACATAATCCAGTCAACCGCCTCCGGGCTCCGAGACGTAGGGCTGTTACTTCCTCCTAGAAGGGCCTGAACTCGTAAATCTCTTGCGTATACAACTACTCCATAGCTAGGATCTTGCTCTCCATTCCTACCCCCCTACACTACTGTCAGACTTAGAACCACGACAGTTGGCGCCCACCGTGGGGCGGGTGTCTTAGCGACTTATTGGAGAAGTTGTGATTTTTCCGATCTCCTTCATCATGGTTTTAGGCGGAGTTTTGGTTGAGGGCCGCGAGATCCATCTCGGCACGCTCACGTTCATCGCCAACGACTCCGCTTGGCTTCAGGAGGCTCTGCTCAACATCGACGCGCTCCCTGTCCGCAAGGCGACGCACTTTCGCACGTGCGTCCGCGGCGTCCTCCTGCGGCAACCGTCGACCCAGTATCGGTCGGCCCCTGTGTCGTCCTCCCTCCCTGTTTCCCGCCGACGCAAGCACTCCATTCGGTCGAGGCTTTAGCAGTGGGTGAGGCACGCGGTTGTCCGCCAGTCGGCCACCCCCCAAGTCGCGGCGATCGAGCCCGACGAATCTCTCTACGGCCTGTTCGACCTGTCAACTGGCTCCACAGAGACTGCATCTGAGTGCGACAGTAGTGATCCAGCGGCGGAGGTTCTGATGGTCGATGGACCATGCAGTCCTCCCGGTTTTCCCCGCACCGACGGAGGCGATGGCGGAGGCGATCCGTCGCATGCCCATGAAGAGTATCTCCCCGAGCCCCTCACTTTGCTGCAGATGGAAGAACTTCGCCGCCGGAACATGGATGCACTGCACACTCCTATCGTTGGAGAAACCCTCGAGGCTCGTGCCTTAGAGGACGCGCGCTTGGCCAACTTGGCTGAGCACACTCGACTGGAGAACCTCCAGCAAGCACTCGACGAGCGTGCGCGACAACGGGTTCCAGAATCCAGTCGACGTCAACTCTTTCCACAACCGACTCAGGTATATTGAACTCCGATTCAGAATTTAGCAGCTGCAGCCCGTATAGCAGAGTCGATTCAGCCTTCCCAATCAGAGGCTGGCAGAGGCTTGTTACAGATTAGAGCATTACTCCGGGCGGCAGGAGATCAAAATTCAGCTGTATCACAGTCGCGGAATAGGATCCACAGCAGATCCGTCGCTGCGAATATAGTCTAGTCAACCCATAGCCCAAGATCGCCCCCGAGGCGTGAGGGACGTGGAGACCGGTGTGATCAGTATAGGAACCGTGAGCAGTATGATCACCGACTCGATCGCGATGATCGACGTCGAGTGCCCACCCCTTCCCCAAGGAGCGGATCGTACGCGCCTCGACAGCAAGATGACAGACTCCATCATAGTGTTGGGCGAAGGATTCTACTCGACCCCAGGGAACCAGGCTTTGATGCGAGATCCATTCTCGTTCAAGGTTTGGTCGATAGGAACAGAGCTCACCGAGAAGGTCATGACAGAGATGTACCCACCAGCAGTAGAGTTCACATCTCAGGACCAGAGTGCTTCAGCAGAGCCATCAGGGCCGCGGTGATTCCTCCCAACTTCAGGTTGGCGACTGGAGTCAGTAAGTTCACTGGTGAGTCCAAGCCTGATACTTGGCTTGAAGACTAATGAGTGGCTGTTCAGATTGGCGGTGGCAACGATGAAGTGGCCATGAAACACCTGCCTCTTATGTTGGAGGGCTCGGCCAGAGCATGCTTGAATCAGTTAGCACCCAGTAGCATTTACACTTGGGAAGATCTTGCCCGAGTGTTTGTCAGAACATTTGAAGGAACTTGCAAGCGACCGGCAGGGTTGACAGAGCTGCAATCTTGTGTGCAGAAGTCGAATGAAACTTTGAGGGATTACATCCAGAGATGGATCACGTTGCATCACACGGTAGAGAATGTATCTGATCACCAGGCAGTCTATGCCTTCAAGGAAGGCGTTAAGTACAGAGAGCTAAACCTGAAATTCGGTCGAACCAGAGACATGTCTCTGAGTCGAATGATGGAGATTGCCACCAAGTATGCCAATGGTGAAGAAGAGGATCGGCTCCGGAGTGGCAAGCACAAGTCAGTCGCCCACGAAACCGGAGGAGGGAACTCCAGTCGGAAGCAGAAGCGGAAAGCCGAGCCAGCTGCTCCTGGAGAAGCCTTGGTCGTGACTCAAGGAAAGTTTAAAGGGAAGCCCAAAGGGCCTTGGAACCCTAAGAAGGTGAAAGACCAAGACGGAAATGATGTGTTGGATATGCCATGCCACATTCATACAAAGAAAGATGAAGAGGGTAAACTCATTTACCTGAAGCATACCACTCGACAGTGTCGGCTCTTGATCCAGCAATTCCAGGGGAAACAACCCAAAGATAAGGAAAAGGAGTCGGACAAAGTTGAGGACAAAGAAGATAGTGATGATGGGTATCCCCAGGTCAATTCCACCCTGATGATTTTTGCTGATGTTGAAAGCAAAAGTCGATTGAAAGTTATCAACCGAGAAGTGAATATGGTTGCTCCGGCGACACCCAGTTATTTGAAATGGTCTCAGACTGCCATCACATTCGACCAGTCCGATCATCCGACGCACATAGCCACCCCTGGGAGGCAAGCTTTGGTGGTCGACCCAGTCGTCGAAGGTACTCGACTAACTAAAGTTTTGATGGATGGTGGCAGTGGCCTGAATATACTATATGCAGAGACGTTGAAAGGGATGGGCATTCCAATGTCCAGACTCAGTACCAGCAACATGAGTTTCCATGGAGTCATTCCTGGAAAGAAGGCTGAGTCACTCGGCCAAATTGCTCTTGATGTGGTTTTTGGTGATTCCAAGAATTACCGCAAAGAAAAGTTGACATTTGAAGTTGTGGATTTCCAGAGTGCTTATCACGCTATTTTGGGCAGGCCAGCTTATGCACGTTTCATGGCTCGACCATGTTATGTTTACCTCAAATTGAAGATGCCTGGTCCCAAAGGTGTGATCACTATAACTGGCAATCGGAAGAAGGCGGAAGAGTGCTTTCAGAAAGGCTCAAAGATCGCCGATGCTCAGATGGCAGTGCTAGAGCTGCAGGAATACCAGAAAACTGCAGACCCGAGTGATTTGTTGCAAGCCAAGAAGCCCGCTATGGAATCAGCGTTTCAGTTGTCCGGTGAGACAAAACCGATTCACATTCGCCCGGCCGACCCCAGTGCTGCTCCGACTCATATCTCTACAACACTCGACTCCAAATAGGAAGAAGCGCTCATCCAGTTCCTCCGTGAGAACTGGGACATCTTCGCATGGAAGCCTTCTGACATGTCGGGCGTTCCCAGGGGGCTGCCTGAGTACCGTCTACGAGTCAACTCAAAAGTGAAACCTGTCAAAGAACATCTTCGACGGTCCGCCGTCCAGAAGAGAAAGGCCATTGGCGAGGAGGTGGCTCGGCTCTTAGCAGCGGAGTTTATCTAAGAGATTTACCACCCCGAGTGGCTCGCCAATGTCATCATGGTCCCCAAGAAGGACAAGTCACTTCGCATGTGCATTGACTTCAAACATATCAATCGGGCCTGCCCGAAAGATCATTTTCCTCTCCCCCGCATCGACCAAATAGTCGACTCGACTGCGGGGTGTGAGCGCCTGTCTTTTTTAGATGCCTATTCCGGTTACCATCAGATCCGTCTGTATGGACCCGAAGAGATCAAAATAGCTTTCATCACTCCATTTGGGTGCTTCTGTTATGTCACCATGCCATTCGGCCTCAAGAATGCCGGAGCCCCGTTCATGAGGATGATTCAGAAGTGTTTGCTCACTCAAATCAGTCGGAATGTGGAAGCATACATAGATGATATTGTGGTCAAGTCACGGAAAGGTTCCGACCTGCTGACTGACCTTGCTGAAACATTTGCCAACCTCAGGAGGTATGATATCAAGCTTAATCCATCAAAGTGCACATTCGGAGTTCCTGGCAGAAAGTTACTCGGTTTTCTCGTTTCCGAACGAGGAATCGACGCCAACCCAGAAAAAGTTGGTACTATACTCCGAATGAAATGCCCTGTGCGTGTGCACGATGTCCAGAAGCTTACTAGTTGCTTGGCCGCTTTAAGTCGATTCATCTCTCGTCTCGGTGAAAAGGCATTGCCTCTTTACCGACTGATGAAGAAGTCAGACAAGTTCGAGTGGACTCCTGAAGCTGATGTAGCGTTTGCAGAGCTAAAAGCCCTGCTCTCCACCCAGCCGGTGCTTGCTGCCCCAATCAACAAAGAGCCTTTGCTGATTTACATTGCAGCCACAGGACAAGTCGTCAGTACATTACTTACGGTCGAGCGGGAAGAAGAAGGAAAAGCCCTTAAAGTTCAGCGCCCAGTATATTATGTTTCTGAAGTTTTGACCCCATCAAAGCAAAGATACCCTCATTATCAGAAGCTTGTATATGGGATTTATATGACCACGAAGAAGGTTGCCCATTACTTCTCTGACCATTCCATTACAGTCATCAGTGACGCTCCATTGTCAGAGATTCTGCACAACAGAGATGCAACTGGTCGAGTGGCAAAATGGGCGATTGAAGTCCTTCCCCTAGATATCAAGTTTGAGGCAAAGAAAGCCATCAAGTCCCAAGCAATAGCATATTTCATCGCCGAGTGGATTGAACAGCAACTGCCGACTCAAGTTCACTCGGAGCACTGGACCATGTTCTTTGATGGTTCTAAGATGCTGAATGGTTCCGGTGCTGGGGTAGTGTTGGTTTTCCCCTGAGGAGATAAGCTCAGATATGTGCTCCAGATTCACTTTGATTCCTCCAATAACGAAGCAGAATACGAAGCACTTTTGTATGGGTTGCGTATGGCCATTTCACTCGGCGTCCGTCGCCTCATGGTCTATGGCGACTCAGATTTGGTGGTTAATCAAGTGATGAAGGAGTGGGACGTCAGAAGTCCGGCCATGACTGGTTACTGCAATGCAGTGAGAAAGCTAGATAAGAAATTCAAAGGGTTAGAACTTCATCATATACCCCGACTAAAAATCAAGCGGCTGATGATTTGGCAAGAATAGGTTCCAAGAGAGAGGCCATTCCCAGTAATGTGTTTTTGGAACACATCCACACACCATCAGTTCAAGAGGATCCTTTTATCGAAGAAGCCCCGCAGCCAAAAAGTGTCATGGATCCGACTGAAGTTGAAGTCCCAGCTGTGGTCGACTTGATCATGGAAGTTTTGGTCATCACTCCCGACTGGACTGTGTCGTACATCACGTATATCCTAAGGAAAGAGCTCCCAGAGAACGAAGAAGAGGCTCGAGAGATCGTTCGTCGATCCAAGGCCTTTACTGTGATAAAGGGACAGTTGTACAGGGAAAGCGCGACTGGAGTCAGTCAGAAATGTATAACGCTAGAAGAAGGTCAGATAATTCTTGACGATATCCACTCGGGGACCTGTGGTCATCATGCGTCCTCTCGGACCATTGTGGCTAAAGCATACCGAGCGGGGTTTTACTAGCCAAGAGCAAATGAAATGGCGAAGGAGATAGTCGACAAGTGTGAAGGATGTCAGTTCTATTCCAATACGTCACACAAACCCGCCTCAGCTTTGAAGACCATTCCACTCGTCTGGCCCTTCATTGTTTGGGGATTGGATATGGTTGGACCACTGAGAACTGGCAGGAGCGGCTTCACCCATGTACTGGTGGAAGTCGACAAGTTCACTAAGTGGATTGAAGCTAAGCCCATCAAGAATCTTGATACCTGCACTGCTATCAGCTTCATCAGAGAGTTGATATTTAGGTATGGAGTTCCGCACAGCATCATCACTGATAATGGGTCGAACTTCGATTCTGACAAATTCAGAGCCTTTTGCGCTTCTCAAGGCACGTGAGTCGACTACGCTTCCGTTGCTCACCCCCAGTCGAATGGACAAGCAGAAAGAGCAAACGGCCTAATTCTCAAAGGTCTGAAACCCCGGTTGATGCGTGACCTCAAGCACGCAGCAGGCGCATGGGTCGAGGAACTTCCATCAGTTCTTTGGGGATTGAGGACCACTCCTAATTGGTCAACTGGGCAAACTCCGTTCTTTCTGGTCTATGGAGCTGAAGCAGTTCTACCGAGTGACCTGCTTCACAATGCACCCCGAGTCGAGCTCTACTCTGAAGATGAAGCAGAACAAGCCCGGCAGGACGCAGTCGACCTTCTAGAAGAAGAAAGAGAGATGGCCATGATCCGATCGACTATCTATCAGCAGGACTTGCGTTGATTCCATGCCAGAAACATGAAGAGTCGAGCCTTCCAAGAAGGAGACTTGGTCCTCCGAGTGGATCAACAGAAGCCACACAAGCTCGCTCCTACTTGGGAAGGTCCCTTCATCGTCACCAAAGTTCTCCACAATGGAGCGTACCGTCTTTACAATGTCGATCGCAAGATTTATGAGCCACGAGCTTGGAATGCAGAGCTGCTCCGCCCCTTTTATACTTAAGTACTCACTCGGATGAGATGTAATAAAAAGTACCTTTGTAGTTTGTTTATCAAAGACAAGAGTGTTATAATTTTCCCAGTGATTGTTGTTGCTTTTGTTTACGTGAGAAATCCCCCAGTGGGTGGCTTAGCTGCGAATCCGTTTCGCCTAAGTTTGTAAAAAAAATCCCTATCGAGTGACGAGCAAGCCTCTCACTCAGGGGCTTAGTTGCGAATCCGTTTCGCCTAAGTATTTAAAAATCCTACCAAGTGACGAGCAAGCCTCTCACTCGGGGGCTTAGCTGCGAATCCGTTTCGCCTAAGTATTTAAAAATCCTACCGAGAGGAGAGCAAACCTCCCACTCGGGGGCTTAGCTGCAGTCTAGTACTCGCCTAAGTATTTGAAAATCCTACCGAGTGGAGAGCAACCTCCCACTCGGGGGCTTAGCTGCAGTCCAGTACTCGCCTAAGTATCCAAAAATCCTACCGAGTGGAGAACAACCTCCCACTCGGAGGCTTAGCTGCAGTCCAGTACTCGCCTAAGTATCTAAAAATCCTACCGAGTGGAGAGCAACCCTCCCACTCGGGGACTTAGCTGCAGTCCAGTACTCGCCTAAGTATTTTAAAATCCTACCGAGTGGAGAGCAACCTCCCACTCGGGGGCTTAGCTGCAGTCCAGTACTCGCCTAAGTATCCAAAAATCCTACCGAGTGGAGAACAACCTCCCACTCGAAGGCTTAGCTGCAGTCCAGTACTCGCCAAAGTATCTAAAAATCCTACCGAGTGGAGAGCAACCCTCCCACTCGGGGGCTTAGCTGCAGTCCAGTACTTGCCTAAGTATTTGAAAATCCTACTGAGTGGAGAGCAACCTCCCACTCGGGGGCTTAGCTGTAGTCCAGTACTCGCCTAAGTATCTAAAACTCCTACCGAGTGGAGAGCAACCCTCCCACTCGGGGGCTTAGCTGCAGTCCAGTACTCGCCTAAGTATTTGAAAATCCTACCGAGTGGAGAGCAACCTCCCACTCGAGGGCTTAGCTGTAGTCCAGTACTCGCCTAAGTATTTAAAAATCCTACCAAGTGGAGAGCAAACCTCCCACTCGGAGGCTTAGTTGCAGTCCAAGTACTCGCCTAAGTATGAAATCCATTCCGATTCGCAAGGACGACGAGGTGCACGATGACTGCTACCTCCTCCTTCGGAGCTGCGCTGCAAATACAACGTGCTCTCTATTCCAATCCGCAAGGACGATGAGGTACAGGTCGACCGCTACCTTCTCCTTCGGAGTTGCGCCACCAATACAACATGCGCTCTATTCCGATCCGCAAGGACGACGAGGTGCAGGTCGACTGCTGCCTTCTCCTTCGGAGCTGCGCCGCAAATACAACGTGCGCTCTATTCCGATCCGCAAGGACGACAAGGTGCAGGTCGACCGCTACCTTCTCCTTCGGAGCTGCGCCACAAATACAACATGCGCTCTATTCCGATCCGCAAGGACGACGAGGTGCAGGTCGACTGCTGCCTTCTCCTTCGGAGCTACGCCACAAATACAACGTGTGCTCTATTCCGATCCGCAAGGACGCAGGTCGACTGCAATTTGTGCTCCATCCCTACCTACAAGAACGATGAACTGCAGGTCGACTGGATTTTCCTCCTCAGAGCTGCGTCTCAAGCATTAAAGTATATTCTGAGTGAAGAACAAAGTTCGCTCGAAGGCAAATGCAAGCATATTCAACGATAATCCAAGTTTAGATAACATCCTACGGATTCAGAAGTGCTCAGGTGCCAAGCCTGTAAAAGTTTATCGGTTACAAAACCACTCGGCATTCCGAGGCAAATTTAAGGCGAAGCATAGAAGTTTTTCTTACTCCTCAGGTGGAGGACTGGAGGGCGCGACAAACTGGTCCAAGTCAATTCCGTCAGCGATCTGAGTGGCAGCAGCAATGAAGGTCTCCATGAAAGATTGGAAATCATGTTCTTGGTATTGGCAACTTTGATGGACGCCAGCTTTTCCTCTCGCGCATCCTTGCAGTGAACACGGACCAGGGACAGAGCAACGTCAGCGCCGCACCTGGCGGAAGACTTCTTCCATTCTTGCACTCGACCTGGAACTTCATTCAGTCGAGTCATTAGAGACTCGAGGTCATTTTGAAGCGTCGCTCCTGGCCAGAGTGTCGAGTCGATTCGCGACGCCACAACCTTCAGTCGAGCAAGGTAGTCAACCACACCAGCAACACGAGACTCCAGTCGGAGCACGTTCATAGCAGCTTCATCCTTCACAAGAGAGTTAATGGGGTCCAAGCTTGTCTCCACTCGACTGGTCTCCTCCTCGAAGTTTTGGCAGAATTCTGTAAACATAATTCAAAGATGAACCAGCAGTTCTACGATGAATCGGTGATAATAAGTCAGTCGGATAAGAGAGATTACCCTCAAGCATGATGAATAACTTCTTGGCGAGCCCTCCCAGATAAGCCTCCAGATCGTTCTTCTTCCCCACCAGTTCACTAGCCTTGTCATTCAGAGCTATCTTCTCATTCTTCAGACGGCCGACCTCCTTGTTGGCCGCGTCGAGAGCAGCTTTCAGATTGGCGTTCTCCTCTTCAATTTTACCGACTGAAGCCAGTTTTTCTTCCGCAAGCTTCATTTTGTCCAAAGCTGCCTTTTGCGCCTCGGCAAGGTCATGGTCCTTCTTCTTCAGAGCCTCCTTCATTTTATCTGCAAAATGACAATGAGATCAGAATCAGGAATGGGCAGAAATATAAAGACAGTCGTCAAGTTCTCACCAGCCATACCTTTTGCTTCGTCTTTCGCCTTCTGAAAGTTCTCCTGAGCAAGCTTCAAGTCAAGGTTGAGCTAGATCTGGTTTTTTTTTCAATTCAGTATAGCGAGCCACAAGCTCGCAAGATTTCTGCGAAGGGTCAGTCGACAGACATCAAAGATAGGTTGCTTCCGAGTGACTAAGAGAAAAATCGTAACATTTCTAAGACTACAGCCAAATCAAAATATTCAACAGTAGTCTCGGGGACTACACCTAGTGGGTGCACTCAGCGTGCCCCCATTGGTTCTACCGACTTGGTCCGATCAGTCGATCGAAAGGGACCCAAAAAAACACAGGTTCTTCAGACCTTAGTCGATTGCCAGCACTCGACCATGGTCTCGGGGACCACACCCAGTGGGTTCACTCAACGTGCCCCCACTGGTTCCAAGATTCCATTCGACATGGTCCGACCAGTCCGAGTGAAGAAGTTACAGTGAAGAAACTGAGAAATACAAAGACTACAGTCGACTGCCAGCAGTCCACCATAGTCTCGGGGACTACACCCAGTGGGTGCACTCAGCGTGCCCCCACCAATCCAAAAATTCAATCGACACACCTAGTGGGTGTACAGATACAGAGATCTTCGGAAAGAGAGTCTTCAGATAGCATATCCTAACAGAACAAGTGGTGACCAACTAACCTGGACGTTGCTTTGAAGGGCTGAGCTAGCATCATAGGCCGCTTGGCTGGCTTCCCGGACCGCCTTCACCTGCTCCATCATGATCCCCGCCTGGCGTATAGCCTCCTTAGCAGCACCCACTTGGTCCTCTGGGACGTGGTGTGTGGCGAAAAGGGAGGGCGGGTCAGCAGTCGACGACGAAGGCCGAACACTCGTGACCGGCACTGCAAAGGACACAAAAGTCCGAGTGATATTTCCACCCTCCTGAACCAGTGTCTCAGGCACTGATGCAATCTGAGTAGTCTTGCCAGCCGGCGCCTTTCTATTCCTCCTCGGCCTCAGTGGCGCCTCATCATCATCATCAGGAAGATCAATGACATGAGGAGGAGCTACAGGAAAAATCCAAAGTTAAAAACGAAAATCCAATCGACCAAAAGTGAAACTATAGAGATTGTACCAAGGTTGGAGGTGACAGCGTCTTCCATTTCCTGGTCTTCGTTCCTGGCGGAGGTCTCGGAGGTAGCAGCACTACAGATTTCAGAAACCAGTCGGTTAGTCAATGAGTCGACCAAGAGTCTGTCCATGCCAAACGAGAAAACATAAGTTCTGTTGTTACCCAGAAATGGTGGGAATGGTCATTCTCATCTTGGGCAAGGCCTTCGGCGGCCTTGATGACGCCGCCTGTGGATGCTTCGGCGCTTTTTCAGTCGGCGCCGGAGAAGCCATCCGAGGGCGTTTTGACGACTGCCCAACAGGCGCAGCCGCTTTGCCACGTTCGCTCGCGGGGTCGTGGGTGAGCTTGGATCGCCTTTCCGTGCGAGGAGGATCGACTTCCTCCTCCTCCTCTCCACTGGAGCCGTCGTCATCCTCTTTCCCCTCACCATCAGATTGTCGCTCCTCCTCACTTTCGCCTCCGCTCGCCTCCTCCTCCTCGGCCTGTTCTTGCGCCCCGTTGGGCATCGAGTACATCTCAGTAATAGCCTGAAAGACAACAAACAAGACAAAAGTCAGTCGATTGATTTTAAAACAAACAGAATGAAGAAAGCAAGGTCACAGTCAGAGATGCAGAATTGGACCTGATCTACTTCGTACGATTGGTCGAGTGGAGGAATCCTCCTGGCTCCTCGGGGGTTGTCTTTGTTCCCTGTGATACTTGACAACCACCCCTCCACCGTAGCCTCGTCGACCTCCTCCGGGTGAATCCGAGTGGTGTCATCGGGACCTGAATACATCCACATCGGATGGTCACGAGCTTGGAGTGGTTGGATACGCCTCTGGAGGAAGATCTCTAGCAAATCCATACCAGTCACCCCGTCGCGGACAAGCTGAACCACTCGACCAACCAACACTTTGACTTATGCCTTCTCTTCCGGTGTCACTTTCAGAGAAGAAGGTTTTTCTGCTCGGTTCAGGGAGAAAGGGGGAAGACCCGTCGCCTGTCCTGGAGTTGGTTGGTCTTTGCAGTAGAACCAGGTCGACTGCCACCCGCGGACTGAATCAGGAAGAACCATAGCTGGAAAAGAACTTTTGCTTCTCATCTGGATCCCAAGACCCCAGCACATCTGAACCACTTGCGTCTTATCGTCACTCGACTTGGCTTTCTTAACCGACTGAGAACGACAAGTGAAATGTGCTTGAAGAGGCCCCAATGAGGATGGCAACCCAAGAAGTTCTCGCACAAAGACACGAAGGCAGCAAGATACATGATGGAATTTGGAGTAAAGTGATGGAGTTGCGCTCCGAAAAAGTTCAAGAAACTCCAAAAAAAAGGATGAGGGGGCAGGAAGAATCCGCGGTCGACATGAGTGGCGACAAGGACACACTCACCCTCGAGAGGCTGCGGCTCGATCTCGTTCCCCGGGAGGCGCGCAGATTCCTGAGGAATGAATCCCCCCTCGGCCAGGTCATCAAGGTCTTCCTGGCGAATCGCCGAGGGCATCCAGTCGCCCTGGATCCATCCCGACGGCAAGGCAGACCTCGAGGAAGATCCGCCCTGACCAGACATCTTCGCCTTTGCCTGCGTTGTCGCCTTCTTCGCGCGCTCCAGGGCCGCCATCTTCTCCTTCACCATCGCCACAAACGAAGCTCGAATAGACCGACGGCACCGGGACGGGAGCAGAGGTGGCGGAGGAATTCGAGAAGAAAGGGGAAAAATGAAGGTGCACTGTTCAAAAGCCCTGGGCCTACGACTTATATGGAGTTGCTTCCGAGTGACTGACCTGTAGGCCCAGACGATCCTGTCAAATCCCGCAACAGTCGCGCGCGCGATACGTGGCGAAAAAGGTGGCGTGGAGATCGAGGCGGCTCCGCCCTATCCCGTCCGATTACTGCGGCCTCCTCCGCCCCGCGCGCTTCCCAAAATTCGAATCCCACGAAATCCGCAAGCAGCAAAACAACTCGTCAGACGGAGGATCTCCTCCACCCCGTCACTCGGAGCTTTTCAAATAAAGAAATTCACTCGACTGAAACCAAGAATGGATCAAGGCGACTGAAAAAGAAGTTGGTATCGTTACTTAGGTTCATGGATCCAGGACAAGATATACTCATAGCACGAAGAATGGGTCGGAAGAGTTCTCAACTCCTTCCCCACTCAAACCTCGATCCATTCGGGGGCTAATGATGAAGCTATGTACCTAGGGTAGGGTCATGGACCTGTCCAAGCTACCCTCCCCAAGGACATCTCTAGAAGAAACCACATTTCAATCGACTCAGAAGTGTTCCACTCGACGGACTCGAAGACACTCGATCATGAAGCCAATCACTCGACAGCCAGGAGATCTAAAGTCACTCTGCATGCAAACGGTCGGTCATTAAGTAGCTTTATGGTCATCGTAGCACTTTATTTGTGGCGTTACCAGTAACGCTCGATCTTAATGTACCTTAAACCCTACATAACTGAGGGCCGGAGGGGTCTGGCGAACTCTATATAAGCCACCCCCTCCTCGGTGTAAAGGGTTCGCACCCCTGTAACTCATACACACATAATCCAGTCGACCGCCTCCGGGCTCCGAGGCGTAGGGCTGTTACTTCCTCCCGAGAAGAGCCTGAACTCGTAAATCTCTTGCGTATACAACTACTCCATAGCTAGGATCTTGCCTCTCCATTCCTACCCCCCTACACTACTGTCAGACTTAGAACCACGACAACCACCTATGGTCTGGCACCCCGACGACCGCCCGCCGCTGCCTCCAAGACCCCGACGACCGCCGCCGCCGCCTCCCAGACCTGGACGACCGCCGCCGCCGCCTCCTAGACCATGATGGCGCGCCCCCTCGCCATCGAAGAGAGCCATCTTTGTGTTGATGTTCTGCTCGCGTGCTTGGATAGGCTCATGGAGCTGATTGCTTTTTTGGTTTTCATCTAAGGGTGTTCCTTCAAATTATAGGGACTTGTTTGAAAATCTAGATAAATACATCATCTAACGCCGTCTCGGCCGAGACGTTATGCCATGTCGGCAAAATCTGGACCCACCTGTCATAAACATACATAAAGCGCTCTAATCCGCCAATCAGTGCTATTTGCAACAAGATTACACAAGACGTGATGTTTTCTGCCAAAAAATTATAACGTTGTTTTTCTGCAAACCTAACCTTTAAAATGGTGGTTTCTTGCAATTTACTCTAAAGTTGTCACTTCCCACTAGCTGGATGACCATTTCACAACGCTGTAGTACTACGTTATATTATCGTAGATTTTATCGGGCCGTGTCATGCGAGCCGCCCTTACCAGCAATAGAGGAGTAGCCTAGCTCTGGCCTTCTAGATGATCATCAGAAAGATCATAGTGGTGCTACTGCTACTAGGAAAGCGGTGGGAGGTGCGTCCATGCGTCGAACAGAGAACGGTTTGTGGAATTAAACGAACGAACGATGGTCATGTACGTATCAACCTGCCATGGTCGTTGCCTGTTGGTCACGGGAAGGTTCATCAGTTCATAGGAGTTCGATTCATCGAGACGTGTAGCCCACCCAATCGAACACCAGAAGTTTGTGCCTTTGTGGAGGTTGGTAGAGTAGTGGATTACAGCGAAGGATGCCCAGTGGGCCGTGGTACGTACGTTGATATATAGCTGCGTCATTGTTAGATAAATTGATGGGGTCAGGCCAATTGTTGTTTAAGAAGACAGTGCTCTCAGATCCAGAATCAAACAATGGCGGGTCCTCGGTATTATCCCTAATCTAGGACGGCCAAATCAAATCAGCAAACGCATGGCTGCAAATCAGCGAGCTCAATGGTGTTCAGATCATGGCTGGAAATCAGCAAGCTCAATGGTGTTCAGATCAAGAATTAACTGATATACGTACTATGTAGGTTCAGAAATAACTGTTGTTGAGATCCAGAATTAACCGATATTTAGGTTCAGAACCAACTGATTTTCAGATCCAGAATTAATTGATATTCAGGTTCAGGATTTTTTTTTAAAACTATGATCTTTTTTATAGCAAATTCGGAAACTATATGACCTAAAATGTTATTTGTAAAATCTGTCGGCCTTTTTAGGCCGAAGACCAACTTTTCAGCCAGCACTAGGCCGAAATAGGCTTTTCGGTCTCCTAATGGCCGAAGATGGGCGCAGCTGAACCGAAGAGCTGTTTTCGGCTTTGCTCAGGCCGAAGACCACTCTTCGGTCATCTTTTGGCCGAAGGGCTCATAAGCATACTGCAGCGCAGTCGGCACGGACGACCTGAACGTGTGCACACACGTTAGCCACACCGAGATTTGATGCCGATGCATGTGTTTAGTACGTGGGCAGCTCGCCGGCTGGTTGTGTGCACGTATTCATATACATACGCGTGCTTGCCGGCTGGACTATATCATGTACGTATACTGTACTCGTATGCCAGTACTTCTCGGCCAATACATGTGCGCATGTTGGCGGCATGCGTGTGTGCTAGTACGTATGCACCAAGTTCCGATGCATGCATTGCTATCTCGGTCCTGATGCATGCATTAGCCACGTACAAACCGCATGCAATACCGATCAGCCCTTCGATGCATTAGTCTAATGCATCATATGTATGCTACGATCACCGGCCAGGCGCTCTTCGGCCAAAAGATGATGCATTAGTCTAATGCATCATATGTACGCTACGATCACCGGCCAGGCGCTCTTCGGCCAAAAGATGACCAAAGAGTGGTCTTCAGCCAGAGCAAAGCCGAAAACAGCTCTTCGGCCCACTTCGGCCAGTAGGAGACCGATGAGTCTACTTTCGGCTTGGATAGGTTCAGAGCTAACTGATATCCAGATCCAGAACCAACAGAAATTCAGATGTACGACGGCAGATCTGGCAAATGTAACTGCAGATCTCCAATGTGGCAACAAGAGACGGAATAGAATCGAAACATCTGATTCTGAAACATCTGATTCTGAGCTTGTACTCTAATTACAGTACAAAAGCAAAACTAGACCGGGGAGCATCGCGGTGGCCGGAGACGACGGGAAGGGGCAAACCCTAAAACTAGATCCCCTCCTTCCTCTCCTCTGACCACTCCTCCCTCCATGACTAGAACATCAAGGACTCCCCACAACAACCACGGGGAGATCCAGAGAGGAAACACTATGTACAGCGGCTTCGCGTCGGCGAGATGGTTGGTTGGCGGCCGGATCTCTCCTAGGAGGAGCGGGCGAGGCGGGAGGCGATGGCGGAGTGGTACATGGCGTCGTGGAAGCTCTCCGTCTCCGACATCCGGGCCCGCAGCTGCCGCGCCTTCTCCTCCGTCAGGCCGCCCACGAAGGACCTCCCGGGCTTCTCCTCCTCGGCCACCACCGGCGGCGCGGCCTCGATGTAGTCGGCCTTCCCGGACCAGCCGACCAGCGGCGCCCACCACTTGCCTCCCTGGGGTGTCCCCGCGGGAACCCGCCCGGCCCCGGCGGAGGCGGCGCGTGGCCGGACCGTGGAGGGGCGGGCGGAGAAGGAGACGGCGGACGCGGTCGATGCCATGGCCATCGGTTAGCTCGGTCGGTACGCTTCGCTTCGCTCGAAAGCTTCTGCTGGGTGCTGGGTGCTCTGCTTGGGTGAGGGATGAGACGGCGAGACTTGTAAATGAAGCTGTGAAATGCGAGACGGTGGGTGTATGAAAAAGCTGTGGCTATGGTGCTCGGGGTGGTGGGGAATTTATAACGGGGAGGAGCGGAGCGGGGGAGGAGTGGATAAGGACGCCGCGTGGACACGTGGAGGGGATCCGGTGGGAAGGCGCGGGTTTCCGTTACGTGATACTCACTGAGTGACCGTTGCGTGGGGTGCTTTTACTGCCGGACGGTGATGGTGGCCGTGAAACCGTTGATGGTATCGGGCTATCGGCACACCGGAAAGGCGCAGCGGGCAATCGGGGCCCGTGGGCTGAGGGCGACGGCGATGTTTCGGATCTTGGATGAGCATCTAGAAGGGGATCTCGGATCTTTGTTGCAGCAATGTAGGATGCCGCTCCAAAAGCATACAGTAACAAACATAATCCGTGTTTAAGCACACGAGAGATGCACCCGGTAGGCGCCCGTTCACGCCTCACACGGGGACAAAAGTTGCAACCCACCAGCTGGATCCACAATTTTCTAACGATGAACGGACGGTGACTGCGTCGTCGAAGCATTTGTGACTTGGACTATTTCACTCCAAGCCTAGATTTAAGATTACAACGCAACACACGTCAGTTCCCTCACCAAATAAGATATTTTCTATAGTATATATTACAGTATATGATTTCTGTATTTGCGTTACAAGGCAAAAGGTGGCCTTTGACCCCTACTTTGGGTCTCATTACTCCATCCTTATCCCTGCCCTTGGAGATTCCGAAGGGGCTGCCCAGGGAATTTACGTAGATGTTTCTGGTAGATACAACTTGCCGGCAGAAAGATCACAGTGAATACTAACACGTCTGCACGACACAAGAGTAGTATTGCTGTATTTTACCGTCTCCACGTCCTTGTCACCTTTGCGCTGGTTAGCTCGCTAGATGGCCCCTTTGCATTTCCCATAATTGTCACTTTCGACTTAGATGACCCTTCGCAGGCATCGAATAAATTTCTTATTATTGTATCTACTCGTACTATACCATATAGATAGATGTATGCCTGTCATGAGAGCAGCATTTAGCACAATTCCAGGAGTGGCCAAGCTTTCTAGATGTTCCCAAGAAAATCATGCCGCGCGAGGAAAGAGACACGAGGTGTGCGGACTGTTATGTGCTCATGTAGTATTTGAGTGGTTCGATTTGGGACTTCCAGGGGCCATCTCAAATCGTTAAACGTTCATGGACCAATGAGCACACGAAAGAGAGAAGGAAAAAAAAATGACCTAACAGGACTCTTATATTATCCCTATGCATTTAAGCAGTCCTCGAATCCTCATATTGAGAATAATGTAGAGAGAATATGTGGGCTGGCGGATGCGTCCAGCCAGTCTATCACGTAGGATGTGGCCCACCACTTTCTTTTTTTTATTTATTCTCTTTTTCTCTCTTTCCATCTCCATCAATCACATGCAAGTCACCGGATTATACGTCTCAAATATATGTATAATTTTTTATTATTAAATGTTATTATATTATCACCTTTGTATGTTTTTATGTTATTTTATATTATTTTTCTAGACTAGCCTATTAATTTAGTGCCCGGTGTTAGTTCATGTTCTTTTGCATGTTTTTATTTTTGCATATTGTATCTACCAGAAACATCTACGTATATTATTTTTGCATGAATGATCATAATTATAATTTGCGCTATTCCGTCAAATGTCTAACAATAATTTGTCTACCTTGTCACTACGAGCTTTCGAGAGAGATGCCACTAATGAACCTATACCCCTCGGGTCTATTTTCCATCAATACAAAAACTCCTACAATTGCTCAATTTTCTATTTTACTTTCTTGCCGCTTTGCCCTATCACTAGTTGATTTTAATCTTATAACTACCAAGAACAAGGGGATTGACAACCCCCTATCCTTTGTTGAGTGCAAGAAATTTACTTGTTTGTGTACAGGTACTACTAACGTTGTTAGCTTGGTGCCTCCTTCTAGTTCGAAAAACCTTGGTTCTTAACTGAGGAAAATACTTGCTGCTGCTATGCTACATCACCTTCCTCTTCGGGGAAATCCAACAACTCTATCGTGAGTAGCACCGGACATATAAGGTAAATGAGAAGTATGGTTGCATGGACGGAAAAATAAGGAGTGTATTCGCGAGCGTTTAGAGGGGGGAGTAGATTTGCTAAGCCCGATTGTAGATGCTCTTATGAGTGTTGGATCACATGAGGAGTCGAGCTAATAGACTACGTTTTATAATACCAAATTTAGGTTGTGGATGTTGAAAATATATGTAGTGTTTTAATTTCACATTTTATTAGGGATAAATATCAAAGAGTTAACGACGGGGCATTCGTAAGGAATTTTCATAAATATTGATGTCTAGGGATTTTTTTTAAACTTATTCATGGGTAAATGGGTAGTGCATTTCTATGTAAGTTTTCTGGTTTTATTTCTTAAGGAAGATTTGCCCATATGTGTACCCATTATTTATCTCCATGTTTATAAAAGAGTTTATATTCTATGTTATAACTGTTATGATTTTGGAATATGTGATTCGGAGGAAAACTTATAAGCACGTGTGGAATGATAAACGGTAAAACCTAATTGCTAGTCTTGCCTCTAGGACTAGCTCAAGTGTTGTATGTTGATCATGTTTTCCGGATGTTGGATATTTTGTTAAATGTAACGATAATCCTAAAACAATATTGCGAGTATGATATTAGAAGAACGGTCATATTGAATTGACCCAACTTGTTCGTTATACTTCAAGATGTAATCGTCACAAGTCTATTGATATAACATGGAGAGTTAACGTATGCTTTAGTTCCTTACACCATGAGAGTATTGTAGTCACTTCATACGAGATGACAGACTTTGGGGTTGATCAAATGTCATCTGTAACACGGTGCTCATAACGGTAACTTTTATGCTCATCGGAAAATGTGAAAGGGCTAGATAGCTCAAGAGTGGGATTTGCTCCCCCGACGATGGAGTGATATTCTTAGGGCCCTCTCAGTGTGACGGCATCCATCATCGTCTAGCCAGACACAGGTGACTTAGTCACGAGGATGCCGGAACATGTAAAACGAGAAAGAAGAACGGAACCGCAATGAGGAGAACGATATAATGAGCACGAGAATTACTCTTGCGGGTACCGATATATCTCCCCTCAGAGGTTTTAAAGTATCGCAAAGCAAAGAGAATATCATATGATAACCAAAGGTTCACTCGAGTATCATTCGTGTATTCATAGGGATCAATATGGATGTACATTTTTCTCTAAGAAATATCACTACTAGGGAAAATCTTATACACAGAACTTTAGCAGCAGCGCGGGTCAAAAGAGCACGCGTGCTAAGTAGCAACAGCGCACTTGGGTAAACGTCGCTACAGATAAAGTTCTAGCAGTAGCGCGCCTGATGTTAAACACGCTACTACTAAAATTCCCACGGCTTAGCCGATAGGCTACACATATCGAACCGCGCTACCGCTACTTCCTTTGCAGCAGTGCGTTTACCTTGAAAGGCGCTACTGCTAAAGGATATAAAATTAAATGGAAAGCAAATAGAAAAGTAAATGAAAATGAAAGAAATAGAAGAAGGTGAAAGGAAAAAAATAAAATGTAAAGAAAAATAAATGAAAAGGGGGAAAAAGAGAAAGGAGTAGTAGTAGCGCGTATTGCGGAACGCGTTGTAGCTAACTTAGTAGTAGCGCTGAGGGAGTCCCGGATTAGGGGGTGTCCGGATAGCCAAACTATCATCATCGGCCGGACTCCAAGACTATGAAGATAGAAGATTGAAGACTTCATCCCGTGTCCGGATGGGACTTTCCTTGGCGTGGAAGGCAAGCTTGGCGATACGGATATGTAGATCTCCTACCATTGTAACCGACTTTGTGTAACCCTAGCCCTCTCCGGTGTCTATATAAACCGGATGGCTTTAGTCCATAGGACGAACAACAATCATACCATAGGCTAGCTTCTAGGGTTTAGCCTCCTTGATCTCGTGGTAGATCCACTCTTGTAACCCACATCATCAATATTAATCAAGCAGGACGTAGGGTTTTACCTCCATCAAGAGGGCCCGAACCTGGGTAAAACATCGTGTCCCTTGTCTCCTGTTACCATCCGCCTAGACGCACAGTTCGGGACCCCCTACCCGAGATCCGCCGGTTTTGACACCGACATTGGTGCTTTCATTGAGAGTTCCTCTGTGCCGTCACCATCAGGAAGGATGCCTTTTTCCGTCTTTAAAGATGGCACCGTCGTCAAGGGAGCTTTGGCCGCTGGCCAGACTATCTGGCTAGGCGGTTTTTTTATGACCGCCTGTTCGGCCACCGCTCCGACAATGACCTCTCAAGTCATTAAAAGCGATCTTCACGTCAGCTCGGAATTCGCCGAGCAGCTAGATCCGATTGAGCTCTCCTCCGTAAACGAGCTCTTGGATCGCATCGTCGCCCTGGGAGTCGCTACCGACTACGATCAGATTGGGCTTAAAACCGATCTGAGAGAAATTAACTCTCCCCAGGTTACCCACCATGTTGTTGTGGTAGAGAAACAATGCGGCGACTCTTCTTCTATGTTAAAAACCAACTATGTCCGGATTCCCGATCCCTCCATGCCGGATTCCCGCGGAGGGACGGACGCTAATCAAATACTGAACCTAAAGTCAGGCATCGGACCAGATTTGTTGGAAAGCGTCCAGCAAACCAAGCTTCCGAATCCGGAAGCTTCTTGGCCTTTGAGCCTCAGATCGGGCGGGGTTCCGAACTTGATTCCACCCGCCCACCCAAATATAAGCGATCTATCTCAAATACGGCAACAGCCCGATTTCAATCTTCTGCAACAATTGCACGGACAAGGGAATCATAAACGCCATCAGTCATCGCGAAGTTACACGCTTCGTCGACCTAGCGACCATTGTACAAAAATACTGCGCGATGGAGAGTGCCTGGAAAACCGAAACTAGGTTTTGGGACAATCCGACCCTGAATACAACCCCAGTTCAAAATAAAAGGGTGTGTCATACTCAAGCACCTGGGTTAAAAACCAAAAAGTAAAAAACCCCTAAAGGGTACGGAGCCGTACTGGAGGGATGGCTCAACGGACCCTGCAAAATCCACAGTACGGAGGGCGCCACTCCAACACATAGCCTTCGAGCATGTTGGATATTACGGCAGGTGGCCAAAAGTGGCGAAGGCTTTTTAGCCCCGGGCAACCAGCCCAGCAACACCAATACGGTATTAACAGTCTTCGAGACTTTCGCATCAAACAACATGCGGAAACGAACAATCTGCAGCCTCGCCGAAGTCTACCAAGTAGCAACAACAAATCCATGGAGTGACACGACTATCACCTTCAATGCCAGCGACGAACCTAAATTCCGAACAGCTAGAGCACCAGCCGCATTGGTCCTCAGTCCGACAGTGGACGGCTTTCGTCTTACCAAGGTACTCATGGATGGCGGCAGCGGATTAAACCTCATCTACGAAGAAACTCTTCAAAAAATGGAAATTGACTGGAGCCGCATCGAGCGGAGCAGCACAACCTTCAGGGGAATAATCCCTAGTCGAGAAGTACGCTGCACAGGAAAAATAACACTAGATGTAGTGTTCGGCTCGCCGGACAATTACAGGTCCGAAGAGGTCACGTTCCAAGTGGCCCCATTCGGCAGCGGATATCACGCCTTGTTAGGGCGAGAGGCATTCACAATCTTCCAAGCTATACCCCATTACGGGTACATGAAGCTCAAAATGCCCAGACCCAATGGAATAATTACTCTCGCCAGTGATCCAGATACAGCACTACACGCCGAAAATAAGATAGCCGCACTCGCCCTAGAGGCATATCCGAAGCCCTAGCGGCAGAGGAACTAACTGCGCTGCGCTCCACGGTGGATAGGGACGATGTGATACTCGACAAGAGGTCCAAGTCCACCTCTTTCAAACCAGCAGACGAAATAGTCAAATTTCAGGTCCATCCAACGGACCCCACAAAGACGGCATCCATTGGGGCACAATTAAATCCTGATGTAGAAGCCGCACTACGAGAATTCCTCCGGGAAAATTGGGATATTTTTGCCTGGCACCCTTCAAACATGCCAGGAATCCCACGCAGACTGGCAGAGCACAGCCTAAATATCCTAAAAGGATTCAAGCCAGTCAAACAAGCTCTTCGGCGATTTTCCGAACCCAAAAGACATGCAATGGGAGAGGAGCTAGCCAAGCTCTTAGAAGCCGGATTCATCAGAGATATCAAACATCCGGACTGGCTAGCCAACCTAGTAATGGTACCAAAAAAGGACAAATCATGGCGTCTTTGCGTCGATTTCAAAGACCTTAACAAGGCCTGTCCAAAGGACCCTTTCCCTCTCCCTCGCATCGACCAAATCATCGATGCTACCACAGGGCATGATTCATTGTGCTTCCTCGACGCATACTCTGGATACCATAAAATCAAGATGGCAGAAAAAGACCAGGCCGCAACGGCATTCATTACTCCATATGGGTCATTCTGCTTCAACACAATGCTCTTCGGACTCAAAAACGCCGGTGCAACATATCAGCGCATGATTCAGACATGTCTGACTACCCAGATAGGCAAAACAGTAGAGGCATACATAGACGATGTGGTCGTCAAGACCAAACACGTCGAAACTCTAGTAGACGACTTGAGGGTGACATTTGACAACCTCCGAGCATATGACATTAAGCTCAACCCAGAAAAATGTGTCTTCGGAGTACCAGCCGGAAAGCTTTTGGGCTTCATTGTATCCGGTAGAGGAATTGAAGCAAACCCAGCCAAGATCCGAGCTCTGTCACAATTGGATATCCCAAAAGACCTCAAGCAAATACAAAAACTAACTGGGTGTGTAGCGGCTCTAAGCCGCTTCATCTCCCGTTTGGGAGAAAAGGCTCTGCCCCTCTATCGCCTCCTCCGGCGCACCGAATACTTCGAATGGACGGATGCCGCCATGGCCGGACTCAAAGAAATCAAGGCCATACTGGCAACAAATCCGGTCCTGGCCGCGCCCAACCTGGGCGAACCTATGTTATTATATATCGCAGCAACACATCAAGTTGTCAGCGCGGTACTCGTCGTCGAACGAGAAACAGAAGGGCACAGATTCCCTCTTCAAAAACCAGTGTACTACGTATCCACTGTCTTAACTCCATGCAAGTCCCGGTACCCACATTATCAAAAGATAGCGTATGCGGTGTTCATGGCATCCCGGAAGCTGCGACACTACTTTCAAGAGTGTTCCGTAACGGTGGCCTCCGAAGTACCTCTCAACGATATTATAAACAATCGCGACGCAACGGGCAGGATTGCAAAATGGGCCATTGAGCTCTTACCATTTGACATAACCTACAAACTACGGCGAGCTATAAAATCGCAAGTTCTGGCTGACTTCGTCGCCGAATGGACCGAAGCCGAACTCCCTAAAGAGTACGGCGCGTACTCCAATTGGATCATGCATTTTGACGGATCCAAAATGTTGGCCGGCTTGGGGGCTGGCGTCGTCTTGACGTCCCCAACTGGAGACACAGTCCAATATGTACTTCAAATAATGTACATGGACTCCAACAACGCAGCCGAATACGAGGCCCTCCTACACGGCCTCCGGATGGCAATCTCCATGGCCATTCAACGCCTAAAGGTGCGCAGGGATTCAAACCTCGCAATATCCCAAGTAAATGGAGACTTTGACGCCAAAGATCCGAAAATGGCAGCTTACCGCAATGCCGTCCTAAAAATGCCAGCTCGGTTTGAAGGACTCGAATTCCACCATGTAGCCCGGGATAATAACCAGGCAGCAGACGTGTTAGCACACATCGGCGCAAAACGCGAGGCCGTCCCTCCAAACATCTTCCTGGAACGGCTCTTCAAGCCATCCGTATTATGGGAAGAGGAGTCCGGAAATAACAATCCGGAGACAGCTGCAGCACCTAACTCAGACAATTCTGACACAATCGGCGGCTCAGCAAATGAAATAACACCTTCAGCCCATGAAATAATGGCAGTAATTGCCCCGTGGACGGAACCATTCCTAGCCTACTTAATTAGGCAGGAACTTCCCGAAGACCAAAATGAGGCCCGCTGCATAGTTCGGCGATCTAAAGCCTACAAGGTCCATGAGGGAGAACTTTATAAGAAAAGCACAACCGGAGTCCTTTAAAGGTGTATCTCCGAAGAGGAAGGGCGTAATCTCCTGGCTGAAATTCACGCCGGACTCGGCGGGCACCACGCTGCAGCCCGGGCCCTTGTAGGCAAGGCCTTCCGTATAGGATTTTATTGGCCGACAGCCCGGGCAGATGCTCAGGACTTAGTCCAACGATGCGTCGGTTGCCAGCTCTTTGCTAATCAGAGCCACATGCCACCCACTGCCCTCAAAACTATACCCATCACCTGGCCGTTCGCGGTCTGGGGGCTTGACATGGTTGGACCCCTTAAAGGGGGAACCCACAAGCACAAATACTTATTGGTCATGGTGGACAAATTCACCAAATGGATTGAAGCCAAGCCGGTTAAAACGGCAGAATCTGGACCTGTGATAAATTTTATATCCGGGGTAGTACACCGTTTTGGCGTCCCCCACAACATCATCACTGACAACGGCACGAATTCCACGACCGACGAGGTTAAACTCTGGTGCAAAAATATGGGCATCAAGCTCGACTATGCTTCAGTCTATCACCCCCAAACTAACGATCAAGTCGAGCGAGCAAATGGTCTAATCATGAGCGGCATCAAACCCAGACTAGTGCGGTCCCTCAAGGAATCTAATAAGCACTGGGTAGAGGAGCTCGACTCCATACTCTGGGGGCTGCGGACCACGCCAAACCGAACTACTGGATTCACACCATTTTTTATGGTGTACGGCGCAGAGGCAGTTCTGCCCTGCGATATAATTCATGACTCACCTCGCGTGCGCATGTACGAAGAAAGAGAAGCCGAGCTGGATCGGCAGGACAGTTTGGACGCCTTAGAGGAGGAGCGGGACGTGACAAAAGCTCGTTCCGCATTTTATCGACAGCAGGCTCGAAGATATCAAAGCAGAGAAGTACGGGCCAAGGCTTACAATGTTGGCGAACTTGTTCTACGCCTGCCGGACAAGAAAAAGGACAAAATTAAGCCCAAATGGGAAGGTCCCTTCATCAACGACCAAGTCCTAACGGGCGGAGCATACCGTCTACGCAACGCATCTGACAACCGACTCGAGCCGAACCCATGGAACGCAGCCCGTCTCCGAAGATTCTACGCCTAACGCCGGACTCAGAGTTCGCCTCACTCCTCCGTCCACCTTTTTACATTTTCACTGTCTCTTGTCCCCCTCCTTCTTCCCACTTTTTTTCCAATACCTTGGATAGGCTGATTTGCGCATTATTCGCACACACTTGATGTGCTCCTAAGCACTCATTATACCTGGGGGCTTCTTTAACAGAAGCTTAATTATACGGGCTTCATGCCCAACACATGTGTCATACTTCCGCATGTACCTTTTATTCACCATTATATGCATCAATATGACTTAAGTTTTGGCCAAGCTGGGTTGCCTGGCTCCTGTGCTTACCCCTACGTTCCCGATTGTTCGGCTAGGAGGTAAAGGGAGCACCTCTGCGATTGTTACTGCCGGGTCAGCCGGATGTGTACCTCAGACTGGGTGAAGCCGAAAGCTAGCGTTCTTAAGAGAATATTCGGTCGGTGACTTGAAAGATGATTTATTACTTACTTATTTATTTGCCCCCATATGCTTTTTCTGCTATTTTCGCAGTCCGGACATGCACTTTAGGGCATGCCTCCCAGGGAAAGGAACCCTTAACAGAACTATTCTCCCTGGAAGATGTTTCTTACTAACCATGTAATATAACATAGCTAGTTGGGCACTTGTCTGATAAAGCAATTATGACCCCGACACCTTGTCTCCACGCATGCCCCGGTTCTTCTATAACCGTAAGGGTATTCGGACACACTCCGGACTGTTGGGTCCCGAGGTTGAAGCGAAAAGGTCCGCAAAGACAAACGATCTACAATCCGACTAGAAGGCATTTTACATGTCATTTCAAATTACATCGTCAAACTGACTGATTGTACTCCTCTTCAATCCCATCTAACAGGCTGTCTAATTTATAGTCCTGTTGGGAATATTTCGCGGCCAGTTCTACTTGGCCGTACATCAAGCTCACATGGATCTCCTTCCCATCAGGCCCCGCAGGTCCGACCTCGGCCATGTGGTTTGGGTCGGCCTTCGGGTACCGTGTCTTCACCATGGCCCAGGCCTCCCTGGCGCCCTGACAGCAGGCCGATATCTTCCACAGACGGAGGCATCGCCGTGCTCCCTGAAGCTTCTCAGCAAGCCCTCCAAGGCCCTCGGGTAGGGAGATGGATGGCCATAAAGCCTGAACGACGCCACTCATCGCCTGCCGAACACGTTCGAGCAGTTGCACCAGCTCGGGAAGTTGGTCACCCGTTGAACCAGGCATTTCCTCCGCAGGGCAACCTGTGAGCACACCTAAAGACACATTTCTGTCAATCGACTTCCTCGCAGAATTCTTCTTTTCAAAGGAATTTGCTCAAGCACTTACTATAAATGCCGCGACGAAGCCGCTGACTCTCCTTCACGGAGCCAGACAGCTGGGCCCGAACACCTTTCAGCTCTTCTCCTAGCTGGGTGTGGGCATCTTGGAGCTTGTTTCTTTCCTGCTGCACCTTCATAAGCACCCTCTCGCCGGCCTTTAGCTGACGCAGTAGCTGTTGCTTGTCCGAATCTAGTCCGGCGCCCTCTGCAATATTATTGTCAGATTTACGTACACGCCACACTTCGTTAACTACTTATCTTTTTGAAGTACGTATTACCGGCGGGGGTCTCTGTGGCTCCCCTATGGTGGCTAGTGCGGCCTCAAGTTGGGCCTTGCACTCTTGGAGCTCCTGGGACAGGTGGGTATTCTTCTCCGTAACATCCTGCATAATAAATGATCCCTAAATCAGTTATTTTAACTATTTTAAGTCTCGGGGGCTACTAGCATATATAACTATTAAATTTACTTACCCGTATGTCCTTCACATACTGCTCCGTGGCTCTGGTTAAACCATCTTGAGCAGCACGGAGGTGCACGTTTCCCGCATCAAAGGCATTCAACGCCTCCGGGGAGAAACACGTGTCATGAAGAACTGTCCGGCGACGCCTGTGATTCATGGCGCTTTTCACCTCGGACCGGGTGGCGGACAGCCTGTCGGCATCCTCCGTCGGAGGAGCATCCGGCTCTTGCCTTGTGTTCGCCTCCACTTCCGGACCACGCGATGGAGCATGGCTGGCGGAGGCTTGATTGGCAACCTCTCCGGACACTGTCCGGCGAGCGCTCTTTCTCCTGGAAAAAGTTATGAGCATTAATATAGGGATCCTTCCCTTAAAAACAACGGTGCGCCGTACCGTTGCAGCGACGTTTCAATTCGCGTCGCACTCCTCTTCCGCCTGCTGGGCCGAACTGACCCTTGCTGGTCAGCCGCCGCAGGTTCGGCTTCCCGCCTTAAAGGCGCCTCCTGCGATGCACCATCAGTATAGGATGGTCAGAATTGAGCACGGATCAAATGATGGTGTCAAGACCTCGGTCGTAGTCACCTGGGAGGCTGGAAACAAACCGGGGTAGTCAGCCGTAATGGCGACTAGGGCATTGTCCATGCTAAGTTGGTGGAACACCCCGTCGATCAGCTCCACCTTTATGTCCGGATCCTCTTCAGAGGTCGGATCAAGGGATCGTTTTGGATCCTCAGGCTGTGGAGTTAGGCTTCGTATGCCCTCCATGTCCCGGCGCAGCTCCTACGTCGAAATCACAAAGTAAGATACTTGACTTTGGAAGTATGGATCGGGTAGATAAGCGTCTGCTTACCCAGCTCCGAGGGTTATTCATGGAGAATCCGTTCAATGGATTCGTGCGGAGAAAGTCCTCCTCCTCCCCCTTGTACAAGCCGGACAGGATCTTTGCCAGATCGGTTGCCGAGCTCGGCCCTCTGCGGCCATGACGGGTGGCGTCGTCTTCCCCGTTGAAATCCCACATAGGGTGGCCCCTATATTGGAGTGGTTGCACCCCTCGCATAATGCACGTGGCCATGATTCCAATCATGGTCAATCCGGAGTGGGCCAGTAACCTAATCCGGCCCATCAGATAATGGACGCTCCCATCCTCCTCCCGTTGAGGGCTCCGCGGGTGCCAACTCAGGCGTTTCTTCAAGGGATCATTGCTGAACTCCGAGAGGCCGATCCGAACTGGATCCGGCAGAGGGGCGTCCTCCATGTAGAACCATTCTGAAGGCCAGTCTTCGGACGCCTTCTTCGGGGTGCCGGATAGATATCCGGTCCCAGCGATGCGCCATATTTCGGCTCCGCCCACTTAATATATTGACCCCTCATAGGAACGGGGTACGAGGCAAAACAATCTCTTCCATAGAGCAAAATGGGGCTCGATGCCCAGGAACAGCTCGCAAAGAGCTACAAAGCCCGCGATGTGCAAAATGGAGGCAGGTGTGAGGTGGTGAAGCTGGAGTCCGTAGAACTTCAGGAGCCCCCGGAGAAACGGGTGTATGGGAAATCCGAGTCCCCTTATTAGATAAGGGACGAAGCATACCCGCTCTCCTTTGGAAGGGTTGGGGATGCTCTCTGCCTGCTTTCACCCTTGTAGGTGGCCAGTCCGGCTCGAACCGGAACCATGAAAGCTGGGGGAAGATATCCCTCGGTTTGGAGCGCCACTAGCTCGCTGTGTGGAACTGAGCATCTCCCCCAATCTCCTGGCTTAGGGCTGGGAGCGCGAGAGGAGGAGCCGCGTCGACTATCCATGATGGAATGGATTTTTGTCAGAGGCGCTTCGATGAGAACTTGCGGATGGAGGATGGTGTGAGCTGGATCTAGATCCTCGCCTCTCTTATAGGCGGCTCATTCGCACGGCTAGGGGGTAAAAGGTAAAAATACCCTAGCTTTTCGCATTCATACGACACGTGGAAGAAGGCCATTATTGGGCGTAGAAGCCAAGGAGCGCAACATTTATAAGGAAGCCGGACACTATTCGACAGGAACATGAAGTTTGAAGGAGAACCCGCCTTGCAACGCCGAATACAATATACGCGCCGGACTCGACGTCGCTGAAGCCCTGTTCGGGGGCTACTGAGGGAGTCCCGGATTAGGGGGTGTCCGGATAGCCGAACTATCATCATCGGCCGGACTCCAAGACTATGAAGATAGAAGATTGAAGACTTCATCCCGTGCCCGGATGGGACTTTCCTTGGCGTGGAAGGCAAGCTTGGCGATACGGATATGTAGATCTCCTACCATTGTAACCGACTTTGTGTAACCCTAGCCCTCTCCGGTGTCTATATAAACCGGATGGCTTTAGTCCATAGGACGAACAACAATCATACCATAGGCTAGCTTCTAGGGTTTAGTCTCCTTGATCTCGTGGTAGATCCACTCTTGTAACCCACATCATCAATATTAATTAAGCAGGACGTAGGGTTTTACCTCCATCAAGAGGGCCCGAACCTAGGTAAAACATCCTGTCCCTTGTCTCCTGTTACCATCCGCCTAGACGCACAGTTCGGGACCCCCTACCCGAGATCCGCCGATTTTGACACCGACAAGCGCGCTTTCTGGAACGCGCTACTGCTACTTCTGACTTAACCATGGGGTTCGTTCTTCCCCACGGCCACTTCCCCCAAATCCAAATCCTCCGCTCTCGCCGCCCCGTCGGCCGTCGACCGCCGCGTGCTCTCCGCACACCCTCGACGCCGCCCCTGACCCCGGATTCGACGCCACCCTCGCCCCCGACCTCGACGCCGCCCCTGACCCCGACCTCGACGCCGCCCTCTGCCGCGCGCCCGAGCCCCGACCCCGACCTTGACGTCGTCTGCCCCTCCCTGCCGCAGGCACCCGAGGTGAGCGCGCCTGCTCCTCCCTCTCCCCTACCTCTGCCTAAGGTTCTTCAAATTTTAGTTGAATCAAATTAGTTAGGATTCATGTAAGGGTGGAAACGAATCGGATGCGGATGTTATCGGATGCGGATGGGGCTCAAATTAGTTAGGGTTCATGTAAGCGTGGAAACGAATCAAATTTCTAAGATTAATCATAAAGCGAGTAAAATCTGACCACTTATTTCACTTTTAAGTTGGATAATTGGAATATCCGCTACCACTTTCCACCCCTAGGTTCATCAAATTAGATGGTAATTAGGGCAGTAGTTCCTAGGTACTAATTAGTTAGTAAGAACTAGATACTAGTTAGGTACTAGTTTATTTTTATTTATAGTAAGTTTATTTTTAGTAAGAACTAGTTGAATTAATAGAACTAGTTCAAGATATCACATTTGTTGTTATTTTTTTAGTTAAAGCAATTTTTCCCGCATCGACATCGACGATGCCTATCCCGCATCCTCGTCGTTGACTCGGTGGAGGACGCCTGCTTGACCAGATGGGCCATGCCCGGGACTGGGCTCCGCCGGGCTGGTACTGGGAGGCGCTACCTACCGGGGGGCACAGCTTGGTGAGGAGTCAGCCCGTTGTTGACCCAAACCTTCTTTGGTGGCGGTCGCGTGGGCCAATGACGGTCAAGAGGCTTGAGGACCCCGCGGAGGTGGTACGTCACCGTGTCAGCGAGGAGGACGTGCACGCCCGTCGCTACTTGTTTGCGCTGGAGCACAAGTTCTCCAATACCTGGCAGGTTCTCTAGGGATCTCACCAGAGCTATGATCCTGTGATGGTTCCTTATCTTTGGGTGTCCATCGCCCGCGCCGATACCCATCATTCACTAGGGTTTTTGTTGTATTAGTGATGTTATATGTATGATACTATTAGGATGTATTAGTGATAATATTCAACGATGTACGGATGCAAGAGATGATTTACTTTTGCTTATTGAATGCATGCTAATTTGAATACTTATTTATTTTATGATTTGATTTTGCTTATTGAATGCTCATGTCAATATGAGTCCTATAAGATATTTTGATATGTATATCTTGTGTTGCTCAAATAGGATATGTGCTTGCCCAAGTGGCCGGTCATGTTTGCAGGTTACACCTCCGAGTGGCCTATGTTTTGCCGGAGTGTAGATTATTTCCGTTCTGGCAAATTTCAGACGCTCGATATGTCCTATTTTAGCAAAGGTCATGCTGGATTTTTTCGTGAATTTTTGCATGACTTGTGCCAGAATATGTAGGAAATATCGAGTGCCCCAGATTTGTGTGTTGAGTATCCTGGTAGTTGTCTTCGATTGATTTTCAATTAATGTTTCAACTATGAACATAGGAAATGTCTGACGACGAAAGGTTTTCGGTATTTGCAAATACTGCGAAGACGAGCGCGGCCTGTGCGACAGAATCTTCCTAGATGATGATAGGCGCTTCAGCATCAAGCTGGATGAGAACTTCGAAGTGGATACAGTAAGTCACAATGACAAGTCTTTTTTCGTAATTAAGCATGACATCTGCTTCATTTGCTTCCACTTATAATTTGAATTTTTTTACTATTGTACTAGCGTATCCCCTGCCATGCAAGAGTTTTTTCTTGGATATGATAGGTTTCAGTCCTATGAAAACTACTATGGTGGTAAAGAGAGTTTACTTGAAGACCAAGCATGGTTGTATTTTCCACGCAAAATTATACAACGCAGACACCTACACCTATTTTGGATGCAAAACTTGCAAGCACTATGCAAGACTTATGCATTTGAGCCTGATATGGTTATCACCTTTGATATTCGTCCAGAAGATGATATTGAAGGTAATATCGACATCTAGGTCGATGTGCAGACGCCTCTAGTTATACCATGATGTGAGTTTCTCAACCATATTTATGTCTTTGATATTGTTTATTCAAAAATAGTTGACAACTAATTTCTATTGACAGCTTATTTCTAATCAAGCAAACATGTCCAGCGCTTGGTAGACAGGACCTACTACTGTCCCGGGGCTGAACTAAACTGCGAGGAGATAAGTCATTATGTTTCATGGCTTGAGGATCTTCATACTGTCAAGACAAATTATTTTCCTGGACTTGAAAATCTTAGTACTCAAAACGTGCGACCAATAGTGTTTGTACTTAACTACGATCACATCTATTTAGGAAAGATGGTAATATTTTTTGCTATTTGTCCTCAGTGCATCTTTTGCATACATTATTTTTTAAGCTAAAGTTCATTGCTAAGTATGTTACTATACGATATTCTTCAACAGGGACTCCCGATGAATGGTATCCCTCATTGGATCGAGACTAAAGGTCTCATGAGAATTGTTAGCTTACGGCCAAGATATCCTATAATGCACTTTAGTGCATACAAGATTTCTAATAGCGAGGAATTCTTAATAGTGAAAGACTGGAGCAAAATTGTGAACGATCGCAGAGAAGTACTAGGGGGCAGCAATCAAAAGCGCAGCCCACGATTAGGAGACAGGTTCATCTGCATGCTCCAACTTGATGAAGCAGGAGTACTACACATGTTTTATGTTATTTTACCTGAGAGAGAGAGAGAGAGCAGCATGAGTGATTAATTAGCTAGGTAGAAATGAGTTTGAAGATGATGATGTGCTACACTATGACTATGATAATTACATAGCTAGCGTTGGTTGTAATGACTATGGTGATTATTATTAGCTAGTTTTGGTGGTGATTAGATAGCTACTGCATCTAGTGTTGGTGGTGATTAGCTAGCTAGAATGAGTTTGAAGATGATGATGTGCTACACTATGACTATGATGATTAAATAACTACTGTTGGTGGTAATGACTATGATGATGATTACATAGCTTGTGCTGGCAGATTAGATTCAAGTGGAGGCAACATGTGGTGCACATCGAAAGTACTACTAGTCCAAACTAGATCAAGTTTGGATTAGTAGTATACTTTTGACATGCACCACATATTGCCTCCACTTGAACCTAATCCGCATTTATTTGACACACTGTTATGGACATAATGATATAAACCTCATAATTCGTATTGTACCAAAATTTGTATAACGGCGTATAAATACACTCAAAATAAAAAAATGAAAAAAGAATACTAGTAGCGATGGACAGGAAACACGCTGCTACTAGCTAGATTAGCAGCAGCGCGGGAAAGAACAAACGCTGCGGCTATGAGTCTTAGCAGTAGTGCACGCCGCACGCGCTACTGCTAAGTAATAGCTGTAGCGCCTTATTAGTAGCGCGGTTACCCGCGCTACTAATGGGCACTAAACCCGCACTACTATTAGGGTTTTCCCCAGTAGTGTATGGATGCCCACGATCTCACTATTGATCAATGAATGAAAGGGACTTTCATCCATGTCCATGTTTTACCGAACCTACAGGGTCACACGCTTAAGGGAATCATGGTCTATTGAGTGTTAGTGGAGTAAGAGTTATGGGAAAATATTCATGAAATAGTTTCGGGAATATTACAAATAGTTTCGAGAGAAACTGGAAGCTTTCGTGGTTACCAAGAGTTTCGGGGTTTACCGATAATTGTATATAGGAGAAAATGTTTCTAAAGATGTTCATTTTTTGAGAATTTCCAACACTTTATTGATCAATGTGGATGTTCATGGGAATACAAGAGGAGTCATGCAAAGAAATTAGCCATAAGTGGCGCCCCTGATCAAGCAAACAAGAGTGTTTGGATGTTAAATAAATGATAAAAGGTTCTAATATTGATTAAAAGGCTTTTATAATATATTTAATATCAACGAGCTAAAGAAATACTGAGATGCCTACTGGTGGAGAGTTATTGGGCCCTAGGGCACAATAACAAAGGTGGCGGCCACTTAGCCTTTTCGGAGGCCTAGGGGAGGCCGAATTGGAGCCATAGGAAGACTCCTCCACCCTCTAGGGCCGGCGCAAGGGGGATGAGTCCTCCTCCCCTTGTGGCACCTCTCTCTTTCCCCTCAGCATATACTCCCTCTATTTCTAAATATTTGTCTTTCTAGAGATTTTAATAAGTGACTATATACAAAGCAAAATGAGTGAATCTACACTCTAAAATATGTTTATATACATCTGTATATAGTAGTCCATTTGAAATCTCTAAAAAGACAAATATTTAAGAACGGAGGGAGTATATACTAGAGGGTTTTTGCCCCTCGAGCACACAAGTTTTGGAACCTCATGTAGTACTTCCACGACAACTCGAAGTTGGTAACAATCTGATCAAAGCTCTTATGCATCTTCATAGTATTCTTGGAATTGTGATTGTAGGGCGATTTTTTCCTACTATGTTTCCCAACACAATGGGGCAAGCTGCGACTGCTGCACCATTCCACAAGCGCATCGTCATTGGACTAAATCTAACTTGGTCACCAAGGGCACTCCAAACGCCGTGCCAATCGGTCAGTGAAAAGTTATAGCCAAGCATTATATGGTTGACCGTCTCCTCTTCTTGATCATAGAATGGATACACATGTTCGTGTGGGAGGCCTCTCTTTGCGAGTCTATTCGACGTCCAAGATTGGTTCTTCATAGCTAGACATTCGAAAAAATGACACTAAAAGGGCACTTTGCTCTTCCAAACACATTCCTCATATGGAGCCACTATCCGGCCGACAAACTTGGCGTCATATTTTCCATGTGGATTGCTTACTTTAATATCATTTCATGAACTATAATGACTTCCACAACATGAAATCAAAATCAAACAACATGACACAAGTTCATTCGACAAAAAGCATGCAGAATCTAATGACAGACATAAAATTGTCCTCCGACAATGTGGAAGGAGTATGCACGGGCGTCCCTTCTATCGTGTTGCATTTTGAGTATGTGTGATTTAACAATGGTCCGCAAAAAAGAGTGTGATTCGCCTTTCGCTTGTGTTACGAGTTAGAACGATGCTAGAGAGTAGAGATAGAAGAACGTTCGTAAGAGCATCTACAGTGGCACTTGGCAAATCCGGCCCCTTATACGTCCGTGGACACGCTTGAGCATGCCCATGGACGCAGCCGGACGACCCCCTCATATGTCGTGCCCGACATCCACATACCTCAAATTTAGACTCTCAAATACATGCATGTTCATCATACACGCCAATGTCGCACGTAAATAACAAATCTTGGTACCCAAAAAACATAGCTCTTACATAAATTTTATTTTAAGTGCACAACTCAAATATTAGCTCTTTGGTTTCCATTGTGGGTCCAAATATGCTCTACAAGATCACTGGGTAGCTGTGTGTGCACCTGATGATCTCAAAGATTCTGATGCATCTTCATATGAAGTTCATAAGATGATTTGCTTCTTAATCTTTCGAGATTTGAACTTGTTTTCCAGGCGTTCAAATATCATTAGTTTGGACAAAAAGATCACCCTCATCCATGACAATCATATTTTGCAAAATAACATAATATGTCATCAACTGCCACAAAGTTTCTGATTCCCGCATCATCGTAGTTGCACGAACAATTCCCCGACAAGCTTGAAATACTTCAAATGCTCTCTCCACATCCTTCCTAGTTGCTTCCTACATTGATGCAAAGTGGCTTTTGTTTGTTGCCATGTGGATCAGATATATTCTTCACAAACGCCGCTCCTTGAGGATAAATACCATGGTAAGATGGTATTCCATGTTGTAGTCACGGTCATTAACAGTGTCACTGCACGGCGGAGATTCCCATTACAAAGCCTCCTGAACACGAGAGATCACTGAAGCACGTTGATGTCGTTGTGAGAACCCGACATTCCAGAGAAAGCATGCCAAATCCATAAGTAATGTGATGACATTGCTTCCAGTATGATGGTGACTTCTTTAGTGTGACCTTGATACATTCCCCACAAACCTTTGGGATAGTTCTCCTATTGCCAATGCATACAATCAATTGACCTGAGCATTCCTGAAGATCACCCTGTGGCCTCTCAAATAGCCAACGGCTTTTCTATGTCCTACATATTTGGTTATCTTAAATACTCTACTCCAAACACCTGCACCATGGCGCGGGCAAACTTGACAACAGTCTTCAGGCATGTGCTCTCCCACATCCAGACCATCTCACTAGTGGCATCTGCGACAGTACCAAGTGCAAGCATCCTCAAAGTAGCCGTGCATTTCTGCTTAGCAGAGAAAGAAGTTGGCCGCATCAATTCCTTATGAGGTTGAAGTAGTCGTCGTGTGTCGCCACTCCTTCCAAAATGCGCAAAACCAATGGTTTGCGCATCAAAAAACGGCGACGAAACCATGGATCATCCGAAAAAACTGGGTTCAGAGCAAAGTAGTCCGTGTGCAGTAGCCATGCTGACCCCATCCCAATTGATCACTCTTTCTTTCTTTGATTGAGCCCTTAAAGTTGAGAACATGCTCCACCTGCCGGTTCATTTCCTCTTGCATGCTCATGAGCATGATCATGTCCACTTCTTCGTTTGAATCTGACAAATTAAAGAACTCGGCTTCAATCATTTTATCAAGCTCCGTCGGTCCATACTCCTCGTCAGACGAAGCATCAGAATTCATCGCTTTCTCTAGAAATAAATCACAAAGTTCAGGTCAAACAATGCATCGAACACATCGAGCGCAAGGGGCAGCCCGATAGTTGCCGCACGTACCACGGCGGTGTTCGCACCGACGGCGATGTCTGCTGCGGTAAGCACGGGAGAGAGGACTGTTGTGCCCGTGTCCGGACATTTGATACCCGTTCGAGGCAGCCGTCTGAATCGAGCTTTTTTTTCTTGATCAGTCACTGACCTGGCCGTCCACCCAGGCGGAGGTGCCCTGGCTGTAGAGGCTCTTTTTTTTTTTGAGGGAAGGCCATCATGGCTAGCTTTATTGATTTCAAATAGGAATTACATCGTCTATGAGTATGGAAACAAGACAAGCCGGGGGCTGTAGAGGCTCTTTTATTATCGGGAACTTGGTGAAAACAATCTGAAAAGCCTTCCCACCCAGGGGCAAACAGTCCTTTTTGTGTGTGTGTGTGTGTGTGTGTGGGGGGGGGGGGGGGGGGGGCAAGGGCGAAACCGTATAATCCATGCGAGTAGGTGACTATGTGACTCGGATACGAGTCGGCCAGATTTGCGTAACCGTGCGTGCTTATCCTAATCATGACCCGGATCGATCCATCTCCGGCCTGGTCGTACATGAATAAACAACGGGAGAAAAGGGAACCGCGTCGGCGTGGTTGTCAGAGAAACAAAACGGTGGAACGGTACGGACTGGAGAGATGGTCCAGCCGCGTCGACGTGCCTGCCGGCTCACGCCGGGACACGGCTGGTCACAGGCACGCACGCCCAAGCGCAGGGGCCAGGCACCCACCCGTGCCGTCCGCTGCTCATCTTGTCGACTCGCATATATTCGGTCGGTCAGCTACACGTTTTTTCTTCGATGCAAAAAAAAAAAAGCTACACGTTTTCTCGCTTGTTTTTTTACTACTTTGATTCTGGCCGCCTCTGTATAACTGTATTGCTCGTCTCTTCATTGTCTAACTTACATTGAAAAATGAGATAAAATATCAAAGAAAATAATCTTCTTAAAACTTATAAATAATATGGATTGCTTACCACAAAAATTGATCTTTTTAATGTCTGTATATTCGTGTAGGGAGAGATATTAGAATAAGTAGCGTGCACACTTGTTTCGCCAAAAACAAAAATTAGCATCCACACTTTTTTTAATACAATACAGATGCAACCGCTCATACATACGCATACACTTACCCTATGAACGCATACACGCACATTCTACCCCTATGAGCATCTTCAAGAGACTGAGCCGACATATCATCTTGAGATTTACAAAGTCATCGTAGGCCTCGTTGTTGACGAGAATGTCTGTTAGGAAACGTTGCATGAAAAACAAAAAAAAATCTACACACACAAGATCTATCCACGGAGATGCATAGCTATGAGAGGGGGAGAGCATCTTCATACCCTTGAAGATCGCTAAGCGGAAACGTTTATCAACGCGGTTGATGTAGTTGTACACCTTCACGATCCGTCCCGATCAAGTACCGAACGTACGACACCTCCGCGTTCAACACACGTTCAGCTGGATGATGTCCTCGTCTTCTTGATCCAGCAAGAGGGGTGAAGTAGTAGATGAGTTCCGACTGCACGACGGCGTGGTGACGGTATTGGTGAACAACAATCTCCGAAGGGCTTCGCTAAGCACAACAAAAACTATGACGGAGGATAAACTAGAGGGACGGAGTTGCCGGCACACAACTTGGTGTATCTTAATGTGTTCCGAGTGCTAGTCCTGCCCCTCTATTTATATGTCGAGCCCTAGGGTCAAAACTTGGAGAAAGAGTCTCCTCAAAGTCGGTTTTGCCCGCAAGGAAGAGTCCTTCTTGGACTTCGAGAACCAGACGCCATGGGCCTCAGCATCTAGCCTAGGGCCAGACGCCAGGGTCTCCAGCGTTTGGACCCTGACCTCTGCAAAACATCCTTTTGCACCGACCTAAGGCCCTGTGGGCCTTACCCCTTGGCCTAACCATATCATCCTATATATATCAGTCTTTACCTCCAGACCATTCCGGAGCTCCTCGTCATGTCTGTGATCTCATCCGGGACTCTGAACAACATTCGGTCACCAACATACATAACTCATATAATACTATATCGTCAACGAACATTAAGTGTGCGGGCCCTACGGGTTTGAGAACTATGTAGACATGACCGAGACGCCTCTCTGGTCAATAACCAATAGTGGAACCTGGATGCCCATATTAGCTCCTACATATTCTGCGAAGATCTTTATCGGTCGAACCTTGTGACAACATATGTAATTTCCTTTGTCTATCGGTATGTTACTTGCCCGAGATTCAATCGTCGGTATCTCTATACCTAGTTCAATTTTGTTACCGGCAAGTCTCTTTACTCATTCCATAATACATTATTCTGCAACTAACTCATTAGTCACTTTGCTTGCAAGGCTTCTTATGATGTGTATTACCGAGAGGGCCCAAAGATACCTCTCTGATACTCAGAGTGACAAATCCTAATCTCGATCTATGCCAACTCAACAAACACCTTTGGAGATACCTGTATATCATATTTATGATCACCCAGTTAAGTTGTGACGTTTGATAGCACACAAGGAATTCCTCCGGTACCCGGGAGTTGCATAATCTCATAGTCGAAGGAATATGTATTTGACATGAAAAAAGCAATAGCAATAAACTGAATGATCATTATGCTAAGCTAACGGACGGGTCTTGTCCATCACATCATTCTCCTAATGATGTGATCCCGTTATCAAATGACAACTCATGTCCATGGTTAGGAAACATTAACCATCTTTGATCAACGAGCTAGTCTAGTAGAGGCTTACTAGGGACACGGTATTTGCTTATGTCTTCACACATGTATTTAAGTTTCCGATCAATACAATTCTAGCATGAATAATAAACCTTTATCATGAATAAGGAAATATAAAATAACAACTTTATCATTGCCTCTAGGGCATATTTCCTTCAGTCTCCCACTTGCATTAGAGCCAATAATCTAGTTCACATCGCCATGTGATTAACACCAATAGTTCACATCGTCGTGCGATTAGCACCCATAGTTCACATCGCCATGTGACCAACACTCAAAGAGTTCACTAGAGTCAATAATCTAGTTAACATCGCCATGTGATTAACACCCAAAGAGTACTAAGGTGTGATCATGTTTTGCTTGTGAGAGAGGTTTACTTAACGGGTCTGTCAAATACAGATCCGTATGTATTTTGCAATTTTTCTATGTCTACAATGCTCTGCATGTAGCTACTCTAGCTAATTGCTCCCACTTTCAATATGTATCCAGATTGAGACTTAGAGTCATCTGGATCAGTGTCAAAGTATGCATCGACGTAACCCTTTACGATGAACTCTTTATCACCTCCGTAACCGAGAAATATTTCCTTAGTACTCTTAGATAACTAAGGATAATTTTGACTGCTGTCCAGTGATCTACACCTGGATCACTATTGTACCCCTTTGCCAAACTCATGGCAGGGTACACAATAGGTCTGGTACACAGTATGGCATATTTTATAGAACCTATGGCTGAGGCATAGGGAATGACCTTCATTCTCTCTCTATCTTCTGCTGTGGTCGGGCTTTGAGTCTTACTTAACATCACACCTTACAATACATGCTAGAACTCCTTTAACCGATCCATTTTGAACTCCTCCAAAATCTTGTCAACGTATGTACTCATTGAAAAATCTTATCAAGTGTCTTGATCTATCTCTATATATCTTGATGCCTAATATGTAAGTAGCTTCACCGAGGTCTTTCATTAAAAAATTCTTATTCAAGTATCCTTTTATGCTATTCAGAAATTTTATATCATTTCCAATCAACAATATGTCATCCACATATAATATCAGAAATGCTATAGAGCTCCCACTCACTTTCTTGTAAATACAGGCTTCACCATAAGTCTGTATAAAACCATATGCTTTGATCACTTCATCAAAGCGTATGTTCCAACTCTGAGATGCTTGCACGAGTCCATAGATGGATCGCTGGAGTTTGCACACTTTGTTAGCACCTTTAGGACCGACAAAACCTTCTGGTTGCATCATATACAACTCTTCTTTAGAAATCCATTAAGGAATGCAGTTTTGACGTCCATTTGCCAGATTTCATAATTATAAAATGCGGCATTTTCTAACATGATTCAGACTGACTTAAGCATCGCTACGTGTGAGAAAGTCTCATTGTAGTCAACCCCTTGAACTTGTCGAAAACCTTTCACAACAAGTCGAGCTTTGTAGACAGTAACATTACCATCAGCTTCAGTCTTTTCTTGAAGATCCGTTTACTTTCTATGGCTTGCCGATCATTGGGCAAGTCCACCAAAGTCCACACTTTGTTCTCATACATGGATCCTATCTCAGATTTCATGGCCTCAAGCCATCTTTAGGAATCTGGGCTCATCATAGCTTCTTCATAGTTCGTAGGTTCGCTGTTGTCCAACAATGTGACTTCCAGGACAGGATTTGTAACGCCCGGATAATCAAGCTACATTAATCCCCTGGAAATGATGCAAGGTCATCACTGTTACTGTTGCTAGTCTCACTTTGATTCAAAACCGATTCGAATTCAAATTAAAAATAAATTCAAAATTTAAAGTTTTCAAATGTCCAAAATAAAATGTTCAAGATGTTGCTAATATCCCTTACCTAATTATGGTGGTGAACCAACATTTTTTTAAAGTGTTTAAATGGCCTAAACTATTTGAAACAGAAAAGCTTTAAAAAGAAAAAGGAAAAGCAGAGGAGAGAGAGAGAAAGTCCCCTGCACCCCTGGGCCTCGGCCCATCCCAGCATGCGGGCCTACCTTCCCCGCTGGGTAGCCTTTTCCCCCTCCCTGTTCCTCCGACCGTGCCCACGGTCGCCACCGAGTCGCCTCGTCGGCGTCGACTCCGGGGGATAAGACCCCGACGCCTCGGTCCTCTCCCCTGCGCCCCACTCACTCCCCCGCTCTCCTCTGTCACCCCACTTCCCTCTGGGCTCTCCCCAGATCCCCTTTCCCTCCACCTGCACGACACGCTCGTCACCGGTCACTTCGCCCCGCCGCGGCCACCGCCGCCCCCGCACCTCGTCGACACGTCTACGAGGTCCACCGTTGCCCTATCCATCGACTGGTGCCGCCAGTTGGAGCTCCTCACCTCTGCATCAATCGCGCCGACTACTTCTTCCTCCTCGGTCACCGGGGATCGCCGCCGCCGTGCCGTCTGCTACAGGCCTACCCCGAGCCTCCCTCGAGCCCGCTGCCACCCCCCTACGGTTTCACTGTGAGCCACGCGCCTGAGGCACCCTTCCTCTCTCCCTCTAGTAGTTCCTAACACCAGTCCCGCCGTTCGCGAGCTCGCCGCCATCGCCACAATGCACCCCGACGGTCGTCACCAGAACCACTCGACGTGGCTCAACGCCCGCACCCCAACGCACACGTGCACGCATCTTCCCGTGCCCCCTAAGCACCTAGCTCGACGAGCGCCCGAGAACGCCGCCGCCTCTGCTCGTCGCCAGCACCGATTCCGGCGAAACCACCAGCACCACTTGACGCAGCACTTGCTGCTCGTTCGAATGCGCCCAAGCGTGCGCGAAACCACCCATCATAGATGAAATCTGACGCGTTCCGGCGACACGCCGCCGCGTTTTGGGTCACCGGAGCAACTCCGGCGCTGGCCGCCGACGTGGCTAGACGGGCCCCACCCCTGGGTCACAGCCAGTGGGCCATGGGGGCCCCGTTGGCTGGGTTAACCCAGTCAACGTGCTGACTGGGCAGCCCAGTACCTTTGACATGCGGGTCCCACCGCGTAATTAAACTAATTAAAATGTTTTTATAATGAACTTAATTAGTTAGTTTAATGGGTCACTGACGTGTGGGGCCCAGCTGTTAATTATCTTTGTTTAAATTAAAATAAACATCTGTTAGCCCCTCTGTCTATGACAAGTGGGCCCCACTGGTCATTTTTGACAAGTCAACTTGTCTGTTGACTGCTGACATCACAGTGATGTCATGCTGACGTATTAATTCTTTTCTGTTAAAATTAAATAATTCCAAAAATGGTTTAATCTTTGAAAATTCATAGAAATTAAACCGTAGCTCGGTTGGAAAAACTTTATACATGAAAGTTGCTCAGAACGACGAGACAAACTCGAATACGCTAACCACATACATTTCAGATGCCTCTAACTATCTGAACATGGAACATTCCCCTCCAGTCATCTGTTTGACACAGGTCCGGAACCAGGAATACATTCCCGGTTGAATTTCCCCTTCACCTATATCGTGTAGCCATACGTTAGGTCACACCCGGCACAACATATTACCACGTTATGCTTTGTGATGCTATGTTTGCTTTATATTTAGTGTTTCTCCCCCCTCTTCTCTCTGGTAGACCCCCAGACCGGTGCTGCCCCTGCGATCGACTATGTCTTTGACGACCGTTCTCTTTCAGCAGAGCTTCTAGGCAAGCCCCCCCTTTGATCATCCTGATATCACCCATTTCCTTTCTGTCATGCTTGCATTAGATTTTGCTACTATAATTTTTTGCTCCTATTTTGATGCATATCCTGCTTTTGTAACCTGCTTATTGTTACTTACGTGCTTATCCTAAACTGCTTAGTATAGGTTGGTTAGTGATCCATCAGTGACCCCCACCTTGTCCTTGTTACCCCTGCTTCATCATCGAAGACCCAATCAACGGGATCGAAGACCAAGCCCCGGCACCGCACAACACTTCCCCTTAGTTGCTCGACACTACTGGGTTACTATCGAGTGCCGAGGGTGAGGCCTCATCAGCACTTATGATGTTAACCCCGTAGTGTAGCTATTTGGTCGTGGTCATCAAGGGTGATTTCCTCTTTAACCACTTCTAATACGACTCTATTGTGCAACCCCTCAAGTGTGGACCTCGAGGGTGGTCCCTCTTACGTTCACCTTGATGATTACATCGAGTGGAATTCACCGGGGGTGATTCCTCGGGTTGTCCCCTTGATGTTTGGACACACGGATACTTGTACTTTACAACTGTTACTTGGAAAGGTGGGTCGACCCTGAGGGGTACCCGCGAGTGATGTGGAGATGGGTTGACCTGGAGGGTGCCCGCGAGATAATTACAAGGTGTGGCCGGGCATTCTTAGCCCTTGCCGCAAGTCCTCAAGACGGGGCAACAGGGTCACATCTTTCGTGAGTCTCTGCTTGATACCGCGCGTTCCTAATCCACTACGATTTGGATATTTGATCCGAGGGGCATCTGGCCTGATAGCACTAACCATCACGTGGGCATAGTATGGGCGTTCTGTGTCGTATCCATCAGCCGAAGCTTAATAGACGTCAACGACTGAGCGGCGCACGCCGGGTTGGACTAGTAAGCACCTGCCTTTTTTAAGGAGGTAGCTAGGTCTGCTCACCGGCCGCGTCCGCAACGTGCAGGAGTTCCCGGGGCGATGGCCCATGACCCCTGGGGGCATAGGTTTAGTCCGGCGTGTTGACCTCTCTCTTAAGCTTAGGCCGGGTTGCGGTGTATTGTTTGGCCGAGGCCGGGCATGACCCAAGAAAGTTTGTCCGGCCGGAGTTAATCGAGCGTGGTGGGTAAGTTGGTGCACCCCTGCAGGGAAGAAAACATCTATCGATAGCCTGTCCTACGGTAACGGACACTTGGAGTTATATCTCAATCGATACAACTAGAACTGGATACTTGTGATGAGAATTGGATTGTGATGAGAAATGGATAGTATGGCTCTGGGATTGCTTTCTCGCAGGGAGTCAAGAAAGGATCTCTGGCCGAGGTTGATAACACTACTACTACTTTACTTTATGCTACTCTACTCCCTCCTGTTTGCTGCAAGATGGTGGTTTCCAGAAGATGCTAGTCTTCGATAGGACTAGGCCTTCTCTCTATTCTGGCATTTCTGCAGCCCAGTACACATATACAACCTTCCTTTGATAATGTTGCATATGTAGTGTAGATCCTTGCTTACGAGTACTTTGGATGAGTACTCACGGTTGCTTTGCTCCCTCTCCCCCCTTTCCTTTTCTTTCCGGTTGATGCAACCAGATGTCGGAGCCTAAGAGCCAGATGCCACCGCCGGTGCCTACTACTACGTGAAGACCGCTGACGACCAGGAGTAGTTAGGAGGCTCCCAGGCAGGAGGCCTTGCCTTTTCGATCGTAGATGCTTCTGTGCTAGCCTTCTTAAGGCAAACTTGTCTAACTTATGTCTGTACTCAGATATTGTTGCTTCCGCTGACTCTTGTGTTTTTGAGCTTATGTATTCGATCCCTCGAGGCCCCTGGCTTGTAATATAAAGCTTGTATTATTTTAATTTGTGTCTAGAGTTGTGTTGTGATATCTTCTTGTGAGTCCTTGATCTTGATCGTACACATTTGCGTGTATGATTAGTGTACGATTGAATCAAGGGCGTCACAAGTTGGTATCAGAGCCGACTGCCTGTAGGTAGCCCCCTTTCCAACTCCTTAGCCGAAGTCGAGTCTAGTCATTGAAAAACTTTTACTAACATGGCTGTGTGGCTTACGGCCCACATCGCCATTGGGTGGTATTAGGATCTTTTATTACTCGTCTATACTCTAGGACTCTGATCTCTTTTCTATTCGGGTTAAATGATTTTTGTTAACTGTAACATTAGGTTCTCGTAACTATTTCCTCCCGGAGAGCCCTTCATTCCAGATGATCGCTTGGTGCACCAGGAGATTTCAAAGATACTCTTCGATGTTTTTCCCGAGACCCTTGTGCCCTTCGCCGTTGCAATTCCCTATCACCGATAAATCCCTATGGATAGCTGCATACACTTGTCGTCCATACCTTCATTTCCAGTTCTCTTGTTATTACAAGATACCCTGAAATACTTTCCAATATTCCGAGAATCCATTGTTCCTGCTGCCTTGCAGCTCTTTTTTCCACATGAATACATGTTCAAATAATTGCTCACACTTATCGAGGATTTTTCATTCCTTGTTATTCATGTGTTTCACAAAATACCCCGAAATGCTATTCGACCTTCCAAGAATCCTTTGCAACCTATTGCTTTGGAAAGTCTTGCGTGCCTGCATTATGGTTAATTCCATATTTCTAGTAAGCTCCGTTGACATCCTCTGTCATTATTGTTTCGAGTCCCTTAATCCAATATGTTGCGAATGCTTGCAATCCTATCAGATCCTAGCATTCACCCTTCTGGCTCAGACGTCACTCCAAACTTGAGCTTGTTCTTGGCAAATCAAACCTTGATCGATTGTCGATCTATATCGGTTCAACTCAATTATGTTTTGATCAGAGCCTCTGCTTCTGATCTTCTGATTTAAAAATTGTAATCCCTTTTGTATTTAAGCTTTGAATTTATCCAGATATATCTATAATCCGATGTCTTTGCATTCTTTCTTCCTCTGGTTGAGTACCAATAATCACATCAGATCCTTTGTGGACGACCAAATCCTTTGTTGGATTATTATCTAACCGTTCCTGCTTATTCTCAAATCCTTGAGTTCTTCCCCTGATACATAATGCCTTTGATAAATTGTATTCTCTGCTTATTGTCAACCATGCTGTGCTATTGAGCTAATGTTATATCCTCTGGAACTTAGTGGTATATGTTCCTAAGATACCCCTACGGGTTGAATCCATGCCTTCCTAATCCGAGTGAACTCAAAAGAGATGTGAGTCATACTCTTCTGGTGCTTCACCATATAAATCTTTCGCACTAAAAATTCTTCGAAAACGAGGAGTGAATGAAAGGTTATGCATTGAAGAAGTGGGAGTCGACCTGGAACCTTAGTGTTCATGCCCATGGGCCCAATGTAGAACTTATCATGGAAACTGCTCGTAAAAACAATTACCCCTTGTTATAAGTTCATCTTGTATAGGTGGTTTGATCATTCATAACCGTGGTTCTGACCATAGTTTCTCCTTAATTCCATTTCTCGGACAAGCTAAAATACTTGTCTCCTGCAAGTCATTTCACCTATCCAACCTCTAATTTGATCTACCTTCAAGTATTGCCTCATGTTATCTCGAGGATAATGTGTCATTGCACTACCTCTTGTAAATTCTAAATTGAAGTGATACTCCGTCACATCATTCCTAGCCTGATTGGCTACATCTTTATCGCCCTAAATTTTAACTATGCTACCTGGTCCTTCCCTGAGCACAATTTTTCAATGATGAGCTAAGCTTATGTCGCTCTTCCTCATCTTATCATTTCGCCCTGAACAACAAGCTTGGTTTCGAATTTGTGTCGTACCCGTGGTTCCAATAACTTTTCGCTTCATCATTCCTTTGACTTGATGTCATCGCCGATCGATTACATCTTCCTGAAATCTCTCGACAATTGTGTTGTGCTCGTCTACATTCTGAGCTCTCCAGCATATGAATCGAATTCATGATGAGAACTACCATCCTTGACCTTTGATGATTTGAGTTATCATCGACAACTCCCTTGTCTTCTTTCCAACACATGTTTGATCATGTCTTGGTTATACCTTGGACTCGTTGCTATTCTTGAAATTGTTCCTTGAGTATTTCTTGTGATCTTCAACTCCAACCCCTACTTGAAACACCATGTTAATGTTACCTGAAGCATGACTGTGGTACGCCGAACAACAACAAGAACATTGGAAGTGCATTGCCAAATGTTTCTTGCTCTATTATCCAAACTCCGTTGTATGGATAACACCATGAATTCCCTTGCCCCTCTATCCAAATGGTGATGTACTTGTTGATCTACCATGTATATCATGCTCTACTTTTCCTTGGGAAACGTTACACTCCTAAATCTTGTGTATAAACACATTTCCCTTTCCGTTGGTTTGTTTTACCTCTCTTATAAATTATATGATCTAAGTACTAATAATACCTGCTTAAGTAAGCACCTCGGTATACAACTCTGTCAGTAAAACCCTGTTACTATTGTTGATGACATTTCGGTAGCCACTGATGGACAAGAACTTTGCCTATTGGTCCGCCTCGTTCAACGAGGAGGAAATGGTTCTCTTCATCCCTCGCCCTTGGTACCAATGTTGTGGCCGGCATAACTGACAGGCTATCCTCTGACTTGCCTTGCTTACATGATCGTGCAAGTTGTCAGTGTCCTTTCTACCTTCAACCCACATGGTGGGCCCATAACCCACAACTCCACAGGATCGAAACCTGACTCTCCTATACACCCCCGGTTTCCAAAGTTATTCCTCGCGCGTGGCCTCATATGTAATTCATGGGCCACCTTCCTAGTGATCTATTTTGGTAATAGATGCAATACTCAATCTTGTTGCTCTGGATCTCTTTCTCATGTTGCTTCAGACATCGAACGATTGCCTATCCGTTTGAAACTTTTTATGGTACCTTCTTACTTTGCTCTCGATATCTTCTTAAGTTTCAACTCGAGAGATACTTATGCTTCTTCCCATGAGTTAACCGTCCGATGCTCAGTCCTGTTACAACCCGTCCTTATAGAGTTTTTCCCCTATTATCCTTTCATAAGTTCGGTGAAGATCCTGAAGGAAGGACGACAACTTCATCATGATGCCCTGATGCAGCGAATTAAAGACATCAACGTTATGGATTAACCGCTTCAATGAGAGCAACACGAAAAGGAAGATTCGTTAGAATTTCATAACCAACTCTTCTCTCCTTACTCCACCTCTTAAATCTCGGGACGAGATTTCTTGTAGTGGAGGAGATTTGTAACGCCCGGATAATCAAGCTATAGTAATCCCCTGCAAATGATGCCAGATCATCACTGTTACTGTTGCTAATCTCACTTGGATTGAAAACCGATTCGAATTCAAATTTAAAAATAAATTCAAAATTTAAAGTTTTCAAATGTCAAATATAAAATGTTCAAGATGTTGCTAATATTCCTTACCTAATTATGGTGGTGAACCAACATTTTCTTAAAGTGTTTAAATGGCCTAAACTATTTGAAACAGAAAAGCTTTAAAAAGAAAAAGGAAAAGCAAAGGAGAGAGAGAAAGTCCCCTGCACCCCTGGGCCTCGGCCCGTCCCAGCATGCGGGCCCACCTTCCCCGTTGGGTCGCCTTTTCCCCCTCCCTGTTCATCCGACCGTGCCCACGGTCGCCACCGAGCCGCCTCGTCGGTGTCGATTGCGGGGGATAAGACCCCGACGCCTCGGTCCTCTCCCCTGCTCTCCACTCACTCCCCCCTCTCCTCTGTCGCCCCACTCCCCTATGGGCTCTCCCCAAATCCCCTTTCCCTCCACCTGCACGACGCACTCGTCACCGGCCACTTCGCCCCATCGTGACCACCGCCGCCCCCGCACCTCGTCGACACGTCTACGAGGTCCACCGTCGCCCTATCCATCGACTGGTGCCGCCAGTTGGAGCTCCTCACCTCTGCATCGACTGCTTCTTCCTCCTTGGTCGCCGGGGATCGCCGCCGCTGCGCCGTCTGCTACAGGCCTACCCCGAGCCTCCCTCGAGCCCGCTGCCACCCCCCTATGGTTTCACTGTGATCCACCGCGCCTGAGGCACCCTTCCTCTCTCCCTCTAGTAGTTCCTAACATCGGTCCCGCCGTTCGCGAGCTCGTCGCTGTCGCCACAATGCACCCCGACGGTCGTCACCAGCACCACTCGACGTGGCTCGACGCCCGCACCCCAACGCACACGTGCACGCGTCTTCCCGTGCCCCATAAGCACCTAGCTCGATGAGCGCCCGAGAACGCCGCCGCCTCCACTCATCGCCAGTGCCGATTCCGGTGAAACCACCACCACCACTAGGCGCGACACTCGCTGCTCGTTCGAACGCGCCCAAGCGCGTGCGAAACCACCCATCATAGATGAAATCCGACGCGTTCTGGCGATGTGCCGTTGCGTTTTGGGTCACCGGAGCAACTCCGGCGCCGGCCGCCGATGTGGCTAGATGGGCCCCACCCTGGGTCACAACCAGTGGGCCATGGGGGCCCCGTTGGCTGGGTTGACCCATTCAATGTGCTGACTGGGCAGCCCAATACCTCTGACATGTGGGCCTTACCGCGTAATTAAACTAATTAAAATGTTTTTATAATGAACTTAATTAGTTAGTTTAATGGGTCACTGACGTGTGGGGCCCAGCTGTTAATTATCTTTGTTTAAATTAAAATAAACAACTGTTAGCCCCTCTGTCTATGACAACTGGGCCCCACTAGTCATTTTTGACCTGTCAACCGGTCTGTTGGCTGCTGACATCATAGTGATGTCATGCTGACGTATTAATTCCTTTCTGTTAAAATTAAATAATTCCAAAAAATGGTTTAATCTTTGAAAATTCATAGAAATTAAACCGTAGCTCGGTTGGAAAAACTTTATACATGAAAGTTGCTTAGAACGACAAGGGGAACCCGAATATGCTAACAACATACCTGTCAGATGCCTCTAACTATCTGAACATGGAACATTCCCCTTCGGTCATCTGTCTGACACAATTCTGGAACCGGGAATACATTCCCGGTTGAATTTCCCCTTCACCTATATCGTGTAGCCATACGTTAGGTCACACCCGGCACAACATATTGCCAAGTTATGCTTTGTGATGCTATGTTTGCTTTATATTTATTGTTTCTTCCCCCTCTTCTCTCCGGTAGACCCCGAGACCGGTGCTGCCCCTGTGATCGACTACGTCTCCGACGACCCTTCTCTTTCAGCAGAGCTTACAGGAAAGCCCCCCCCTTTGATCATCCCGATATCGCCCATTTCCTTTCTGTCATGCTTGCATTAGATTTTGCTACTGTAATTGTTTGCTCCTATTCTGATGCATAGCCTGTCTTTGTAACATGTTTATTGTTACTTACCTGCTTATCCTAAACTGCTTAGTATAGGTTGGTTAGTGATCCATCGGTGACCCCCCACCTTGTCCTTGTTGCCCCTGCTTCATCATCGAAGACCCGATCAACAGGATCGAAGACTAGGCCCCGGCACCACACATCAGTTCGGCTTAGTTGCTTGACACTACCTGGTTACTATCGAGTGCCGAGGGTGAGGCCTCATCAACACTTCTGATGTTAACCCTGTAGTGTAGCTATTTGGTCGTGGTCATCGAGGGTGATTTCCTCTTTAACCACTTCTGATACGACTCTGTCGTGCAACCCCTCAAGTGTGGACCTCGAGGGTGGTCCCTCTTACGTTCACCTTGATGATTACATCGAGTGGAATTCACCGGGGGTGATTCCTCTGGTTTCCCCCTTGATGTTTAGACACACAGATACTTGGACTTTACAACTGTTACTTGGAAAGGCGTGTCGACCGTGAGGGGTACCCACGAGTGATGTGGAGACGGGTTGACCTAGAGGGTGCCCGCGATATAATTACGAGGCGTGGCCGGGCATTCTTAGCCCTTGCCGCAAGTCCTCGAGATGGGGCAACGGGGTCACATCTTTCGTGAGTCTCTGCTTGTTACCGTGCTGTAACGCCCTCGATGCGGCTATAGCTCCCACGTGTCGAGGCACGACTTAGAGACATAACCGCATTGAAAGCAATGTCGCAAGTCAGGCAATCATTACAACATCCCATGTAATACATAATAAAAGGAGGAGATAACATAGTTGGCTTACACTCGCCACGTCACATCAGAGTACATAAATAACATCCATCAAACAAACACTCATGGCCCGACTACGACGCCAAAATACAAAAGAACCCAACGTGCGACAAAGCCCTGAATCGATCCCCAACTAGGCACCACTACTGATCATCGGGAAAGGAAACATAATAACGCTGAGAGTCCTCGTCGAACTCCCACTTGAGCTCGTACTCGTCACCTGGAGCGAAATCACCTGGACCTGCATCTGGAGTTATAGTATCTGTGAGCCACAGGGACTCAGCAATCTCGCACCCTCGCGATCAAGACTATTTAAGCTCATAGGAATGGATAAGGCAGATATATGTGGAGCTGCAGCAAGCGACTAGCATATGTGGTGGCTAACTTATACGCAAAAGAGAGCGAGAAGAGAAGGCGAAGCACGAGCGAGAAGCTAAAGGAACATCCTGCGCAAGCATAACTCCAACACCGTGTCCACTTCCCGGACTCCGCCGAGAAGGGGCCATCACGGTAACACACACGGTTGATTCATTTTAATTAAGTTTAGTTCAAGTAATCTACAACCGGACATTAACAAATTCCCATCTGCCCATAACCGCGGGCACGGCTTTCGAAAGTTCAATCCCTGCAGGGGAGTCCCAACTTAGCCCATGACAAGCTCTCACGGTCAACGAAGGAATAGACCTCCTCCCAAGACGTTCCGATCAGACTCGGTATCTCGGTAACTCAAGACACTTCGACAGGTTAAAACAAGACCAGCAACACCGCCCGAATGTGCCGACAAATCCCGATAGGAGCTGCACATATCTCTTTCTCAGGGCACACTCAGATTGTCCTAGGTACGGGTAGGCCAGCCCAGAGTTGCCCCTGGTGGCCACCGGTAGCTGACAGGTGGACCAACACTCAGAGGAGCACTGGCCCGGGGGGGGGGGTAAAATAAGATGACCTTTGAGTCTGCAGAACCCAAGGGAAAGAAAAGGCTAGGTGGCAAATGGTAAAACCAAGGTTGGGCATTGCTGGACAAGCTTTAATCAAGACGAAATATCAAGGGGTTCCCATTATAACCCAACCGCGTAAGGGACGCAACAATCCGGGAACATAACACCGATATGACGGAAACTAGGGCGGCAAGAGTGGAACAAAACACTAGGCGAGAGGCCGAGCCTTCCACCCTTTACCAAGTATATAGATGCATTAAGACAACATAGCAATATAATGATATCCCAACAAGTAAAATAAATGTTCCAACAAGGAACGGCTCCAATCTTCACCTGCAACTAACAACGCTATAAGAAGGGCTGAGCAAAGCGGTAACATAGCCAATCAACGGTTTGCTAGGACAATGGTGGGTTAGAGGTTCAACATGGCAATTGGGAGGCTGACAAGCAAAAGGTAGGCATCGTAGCAGTGGCAAAGCAAAAGAGCGAGCAAACTAGCATAGCAAAGATAGTAGTGATTTCGAGGGTATGATCATCTTGCCTGCACAGTTGTCAGAGTTGACTGGATCCTCACAAGCAAACTCAACGGGCTCCTCGGTAGCGAACTCGTCTCCCGGCTCTACCCAACAAGACAAACAAGCAACAAGGATACAATCAACCACGGGCAAGACCAAGCAATATGATGAAATGACGATATGCTATGCGGGATGCGATGCGGGATGCAAAATGCAAGATATGACAGGAAATGCATGAACCTGGCATCAACTTGGAAAACCAAGTGTGCCACTGGATAGAGGGGATGAAATCGCTTGAAAACGATATAAAGATCATTGGAATCGGAGCTACGGTTTGGAAATGGCGAGCGTTTTACGAAACGAACCGATCTGCGATATACAGCAAGTAGGCTCCTAAATGCAACGAAATGAACATGCTACAGCCACCAAACATGAAAACAAAATACATGGCAGTGATGTACACAAGATGGTTAACAAAACACTAGCACTGAGCCATAGGCAAATTCATCCATTAAGAGGTTCAAACAAGCATGGCAAAAATGAATATGCAAAACAGATTCCAGACTTAGTGAAATTAACACTAGCCTGAAATTTCAGATCACGATGCTCTCTTCGGAGCAGCAAAACAACATGATAGATGACCTGAACATGACAAGTAAGAACATGGCATGGAGCTACTCAACAAGCTTAACAAAACACCCAAAGTGACCTGGGGCCAAAAGGGATCACAAAATATATTAACGGGCACACGAACATAGCTAAAACACAATCAGTTTTCAGACTTAGTGAAAACTGAGACATGCAGAAATTTAACTCGCGAAGGCATGTAAACGAGCTCGATGCACTCACTACGGTGCAAGTCATGGCAAGGAAAGCATATAGCCAGCAAGAAGGCACAATATGCTAGCTACACATGGCAAGAACAAAGGCATAGCATGCATGGATCACTAACAATAGCACCGGCGAAATCGCAAACGAGTTGACGATCTGCCCAGATTAACAACGAAGCAAAAGTTGAGCTCGATTGAGTCAACCTAGAGCACTCCACATATGCAAACAAAGACATGGATGGATAGAGCATAACATAAGTATCAAAACTCCCTTACTGATCATCCTCAAAAGAGGCACGGACCACTAGGAAACAAGCTGGACATATAGCATCATGAACTAAAATATCCCAGACTTAGTGAAAATCACTAAGTCCCTGAAATCAGCAATCTCAGGTACCTCCCTTCGCAAGCTTGCACAAGACAACACACACATCCTAAAAATGCATGGGTGGCACCTCTGGAAAGAAGACAAAATGCTTAACAATTCATCCCAAAGGGGCACAGGCATATCATGCACGAATTAAACATAGCAAAAATGACAAAAGTGCAAGATGAACTAACGGATCTGCAATCTACTCACGAAGCCTTCTTCTAACAGCATTTTGGGCAACAAGACGACCTCAAATACAAATGATGCAATGGAATGAAATGATGTACATGTCGAGGCGAAGATTTTATATATCATATGCCTAAAACGGAGCTACGGTTGCAAAGTTACGGGACCTCGAACAGAGCAACTTGGATCAAAATTTTCGGGACTTGGAAAAAAATCGGGGGTTAGGGTTTACTGTTCACGCGACCGGATCTGGATCGGGCGAGGCTCTCAGAGCCCGAGGATCGCCGGGGCCTCGCCGGCTTTGAGGCCCGTGGTGGCCAGCGGCGAGGGAGGAGGCGGTGGCCGGCGACGTGAGGAGGAGGCGGTGGCCGGCGGCGACGGCGCCCGGGCGGCGGACGGCGGCGGGGAGCGGCCGGGCGGCGGGCGGCGAGGTGCCCGCGGCGGCGGCGACCTCCGGCTGGGGCGGCGGAGGCGCCCGCGGCGGCGGCCGGCCGGGGAGAAGACGGCGGCGGGGCGCGGAACAAGGCGCGGCGGCGGATCGGGCCGCGGGGGCCCCGCACGGGCCTCGCGGGCCCGCGGGCGGCGGCGAACTGGGGACCGGGAGGCGGCCACTAGGAGGCCGACACGTGGGTGCGGACGGGGAGGCCGGACATGTCCGTCGGCGGCGGTTGTGTCCGGCGGCGGCGGGAGGAGTTGGATCTCCTTTTTTTTCCGGAGGAGGACGGGGAGGAAATCTGAGATCCGAAAGGGGGGGTGTATATATAGGCATAAGTGGAGCTAGGAGAGTCCAAATGAGGTGCGGTTTTCGCCCATGCGATCGTGATCGAACGATTTAGGACATGGAGCAGAGTTTGGTGGGTTTTGGAACAAATTTGGGGGGTGTTGGGCTGCAACACACACGAGGCCTTTTCGGTCCCTCGGTTAACCGTTGGAGTATCAAACGAAGTCCAAAAGGTACGAAACTTGACAGGTGGTCTACCGGTAGTAAACCAAGGCCGCTTGGCAAGTCTCGGTCCAATCCGGAATTGTTTAATTCCCAAACACGAAAGAAAGCTAGAAATGACCACCGGAGGAGAACGAAGCGCCGGAATGCAGAACGGACAACGGGGAAAATGCTCGAATGCATGAGATGAACACGTATGCCAATGCAATGCACATGATGACATGGTATGAGATGCATGAAAACGAAAACAACACACGGAGACAAAGACCCGAACCTGAGAAATAAATATAACTTGACACCGGAAACGGCAAGAGTTGGAGTACAAATAGGGAAAGTTACATCTGGGGCGTTACAACACTCCACCACTACGAAAAGATCTTGTCCCGAGATCTAGGATTGAAAGAACTCCGGGTACTCAGAACGGAGGTGATCCTCGCACTCCCAGGTAACTTCACGGTCGGAATGGTGTGACCACTTAACTTTGAGAAATTTGATTGACTTGTTGCGAGTCTTGCGTTCAGTCTCTTCAAGAATAGCAACTGGGTGCTCACGATAAGAGGGATCTTCTTGGAGCTCAATGTCCTCGAAGTTGACGGTGCGGTCAGGAGTCTTGAAGCACTTTCGAAGCTGAGAGACATGGAACACATCATGAACATTTGCAAAGTTTGAAGGAAGCTCGAGTTGATAGGCGAGGTCGCCTCTCTTGCTGACAATCTTGAAAGGTCCCACGTATCTAGGGGCAAGCTTCCCTTTGATACCGAAGCGACGAGTACCTTTCATGGGAGAGACGCGGAGGTAAACACGATCTCCGATCTCGAAAGCCAATTCACGGTGCTTACTATCATAGTAGCACTTCTGGCGGGATTGGGCTGCTTTGAGGTTATCACGAATGACTTTGCACATTTCTTCTGCTTCTGTGATTAAGTCATTACCCAGCAGCTGACGTTCACTAGTTTCAGACCAGTTGAGAGGGGTACGGCACTTCCTGCCATACAGAATTTCAAATGGGGCCTTGCCCGAACTTGCTTGAAAGCTGTTGTTGTATGAGAATTCAGCATAAGGAAGATAGTCCTCCCACTTCATGCCAAAGGAGATCACACAAGCCCTGAGCATATCTTCAAGAATTCGGTTGACACGCTCGACTTGACTGCTTGTTTGAGGATGGAAAGTTGTGCTGAAGCGGATGTTGGTGCCCATGGCCTTCTGAAAAGAATCCCAAAACTTGGAGGTAAAGATGCTGCCACGGTCTGAAGATATCACTTGAGGAATACCATGCAGAGAGACAATGCGAGAGGTATAGAGTTCCGCCAATTGAGCTGCAGTGATCGACTCTTTGATAGGCAGAAAATGAGCCACTTTGGTGAGCTTGTCGATGACAACAAATATAGCATCATTGCCACGCTTGGACTTGGGAAACCCAGTCATGAAGTCCATTTCAATGTGGTCAAACTTCCATTCTGGAATGGCAAGAGGTTGGAGGAGACCAGCTGGCCTTTGGTGTTCTGCCTTCACTCTTCTGCAGACATCACATTCATTCATGAATTGAGCGATCTCGCGCTTCATTCGAGTCCACCAATAAGCTTGCTTGAGGTCCTGATACATCTTCGTACTCCCAGGGTGGATGGAGAGGAGAGAATTGTGAGCCTCGTTCATGATCATTTTACGAAGTTCACCTTTGGGCACAACAATTCGATCCTCGAAGAAGAGAGTGTCCTTGTCATCAAGTCGGTAACACTTGTACTTGGACTGACTCTTTGCAATACCAATCTTCACCTTCTTCACCATATCATCAAGAAGCTGGGCTTGGCGAATCTGGTCTTCCAAGGTAGGAGAAACTTGAAGGTTGGCGAGGAAACCTTGAGGAACAACTTGCAGATTCAGCTTGCGGAAAGCTTCACAAAGCTCGGGTTGATAAGGCTTGAGAATCAGACTGTTGCAATATGCTTTTCTGCTCAAAGCGTCAGCAATCACATTGGCCTTGCCTGGAGTATACTCGATACTCGGATTGTACTCTTGAATCATTTGGACCCATCGAGTCTGCCTGAGGTTGAGATTAGGCTGAGTGAAGATGTACTTGAGACTCTTGTGATCAGTGAAAATATCCACTTTCCTTCCCAATAGAAGATGTCTCCAAGTCAACAAAGCGTGCACAACTGCCGCCAACTCGAGATCATGAGTGGGGTAGTTCTTCTCATTAGGCTTCAACTGGCGAGAGGTATAAGCGACAACTTTCTTCTCTTGCATCAGTACAGCACCGAGACCTTGGAGAGAGGCATCACAAAAGACCTCGTACGGCTTGGTTTCATCAGGCGGAGTCAAAACTGGAGCAGTGATCAATTTCTCTTTCAAAGTGTTGAAAGCAATATCACACTCCGGAGACCAAACGTACTTGACGTGTTTCTGAAGAAGATTTGAGAGAGGCTTGGCGATCTTAGAAAAGTTTTCAACGAATCTTCTGCAATAGCTTGCGAGACCGAGGAAACTGCGGAGTTGCTTTACGTTCTGAGGAGGTTCCCAATTCACAATTGCAGACACCTTCTCAGGATTCACGGAAATGCCCTTGGCAGAGATGATATGACCAAGATAAAGAACCTCATCGAGCCAAATTTCACACTTGGAGAACTTGGCGTAGAACTGATGTTCCCTGAGCTTGTCAAGAACCAAACGCAAGTGCTTGGCATGATCTTCCTTGTTCTTCGAGAAAACCAGAATGTCGTCGAGATAGACCAAAACAAAGTCATTGGTGTAGGGGCTGAAGATGAAGTTCATCATGCGAGAGAACGTCGGAGGAGCGTTGGCGAGGCCAAAAGACATGACGGTGTATTCATATGAACCAATGCTTGTTCTGAACGCCGTCTTGGGAATATCTTGCTCACGAATACGAATCTGATGATAACCCATACGGAGATCGAGCTTGGAGAATACTTGAGCACCCTTGAGTTGTTCGAACAGCTCATTGATGTTGGGAAGTGGGTATTTGTTCTTGATGGTCTTCTTGTTTACTGGACGGTAATCAACACAAAGTCGACTCGATCCATCCTTCTTCTTCACAAAAAGAACACCACAACCCCACGGAGAAGTACTAGGCCGAATGAGACCCAATCTTTCTTGCTCATCGAGTTGTTTCTTCAGCTCCTTCAACTCTTCAGGTCCGAGCTTGTAAGGACGTTCGCACACAGGTTCCGTGCCAGGCTCAAGTTCAATAACGAATTCAACTGGCCGGTGCGGAGGCATTCCTGGGAGCTCTTCTGGAAAGACGTCTTGATATTCGCAAACGACAGGAATTTGAGAGATGGCATCCAATTCACCCTTCTCATTGAGAGAAAACAACCGGATGGTATTATCCCGAGCGGCAAAGACAATGACATCCTCAGACGAATGAGTCAGTTGAATCTGCCTGGCTGCACAATCAAGCTGAGCTTTATGCTTAGAGAGCCAGTCCATCCCGAGAATAAGATCGATATCCGAGTTGCCAAGAACCGTAGGAGAAGCCAAGAACTTGTAGTCACCCAGAGTTATAGAAACATCTGGAACGATGGAGTTAGCCTGCATGCGCTTACCGGGAGAGACAACTGCTAAAGGACTAGGCAAAACTTGTGAAACCAATTCATGCCTATTTGTAAACGGTCTCGAGATGAAGCAATGTGATGCACCAGTGTCAAAAAGAACTTTTGCAGGAGTATCATTAACAGGAAGGTTACCCATGATCACATCTGACGAGACCTTTGCCTGAGCTGCATTCATCAAATTGACCTTGGCATGCTTGGGGTTATGCTTGACCACAGCTGTACTTGCCGATCTAACGGGAGGAGGAGGAGGAAGACGCCTCTGGTTGGTACACTTGTTGGCATAGTGACCCTTCTGTTGGCACTTGTTGCACGTGACCTCTGAAAGCGGACGGTGATACGGAGCACTCGGTCTTGGAGGTTGCGACGAAGACTTGTTCTGAAAACCTGGGTTGGGTGGGTGGGAGAAACCACTGCCACCTTTGCTCTTCTGCTGAAACGGCTGACGGAACGGAGGAGGAGGAAGCCAATACTTCTGCTGCTTGGCCACTTGAGTAGAGGAAGAAGGAGTAACATCTCTGGCACGCTTCCTGGAAGCATCACACCTCAACTGAGCAGCCTCTTGTTTTAGTGCCATGTTGTAGAACTCATCGTATCTCAACGGCTCAAAGAGGACAAGAGCGAGCTGAATTTCCTCACGAAGACCACCCCTGAACTGATAGATCATGCTCTTCTCATCAGGAACATCCTGCTTGGCAAAACGGGCGAGCTTCTGGAACAACTTGTTGTAGTCATAGACAGACAAAGAGCCTTGCTTCAGATTGCGGAATTCCTGACGCTTACTCTCAACCACACTTTGAGGGATGTGATGAGCGCGGAAATCTTGACGGAAATCGTCCCAAGTGATAACACGTCCACCTCTGGAATCCTTGTACTGCTGGAACCACTCTGCAGCCTGATCTTTGAGCTGGAAAGAAGCGAACTTGACGAAATCTTCAGGCCTGACGTTGCTGCATTCAAAATGCTTGCCCAGATCCACTAGCCAATCGTCAGCATCGGTAGCCTCAACACAACCGCTGAACGTCTTTGGGCCATTTGCGAGGAACTGGTTCAGTGTAGCAAAATGGTGCTGATTGTTTCCTTGATTCCCTTGACTGCCTTGATTCCGCTCTTGGAGGATTTGCATGATCAACTGTGTATTTGCATTAGTAGCGGCCATCACAGCTTGCCATGCTTCCGGAGGAGGCGGAGGTGGAGGCGGATCAGGATTCGGAGTCGTGCGCGTTGGAGGAGCCATCCTGAAGAGGTTGACCACCATTAGCACATTGATAGACAACAATATAGAAGCTGAATCCAACGGAATGAAAATTGCAACATATAGTCTTCACATCCGAACAAAATGAACGAATGCATTCCTCTTCAAATGGTCACATATCCATAAATTGAGAAGCCACGTAGAATTAAGGTAGAGAAATAAATCAACAAGGTACGGATCAAGAACGAATAATCGGTAAGAAATCCCAATCTCAAACCAATATCCGTGGAAGAAGAACTAGAGCTACTAGAATTTCCACCTATGAAACTCCCGAACCTTTCCGGTTATGCAATCAGGTGTTGGGGATACAGGGGAAGCATAATATCTCACCCAAACTAGCAAATCCTACATCCAGCTGTATCCATCCTTCAACACATAACCAAGAAAACTTCGGAAAACATCTACCTCAACCTTCGAAAAGCATCCGTTATACAAGTTATGGCGATACTCCCGAACTCCCGCCCTAGTACTGGGTGGCGTCGAGGTTATCTCACCAACGAACTGCATAAAAGAGATTTCCGATGTCGCGCACATATCTCAAGTATACCAGAATTGCAACGATAAAATTGTGACGACAACACCTCGGAGCTCAACTCCCCGGGACACTGCCACAACCCCTAAAGACAGGAGGCACCAAGAACAATGTTCTCGTCACAAAACCATCGGAACAAATCCAAAATACTCGCGTGATCCTAAAAAAATTTGTGAAATTTGAGAAGAGAAGAGTCAAAACTCTACGTCAGGATGCCTTACCAGAGCGATGAGGAGGCTGGGAAGTAAAAGGAATTCCTAAGCTCTCCGATATATAATTCCTAAGGACTCAAAACATTTTTTTCTAGACACAACTCGGCTGCTAAAAACGATCAAGCAATGGGGGCTCCTAAGGTCGGGGAAGGCTCTGATTACCAACTTGTAACGCCCTCGATGCGGCTATAGCTCCCACGTGTCGAGGCACGACTTAGAGACATAACCGCATTGAAAGCAATGTCGCAAGTCAGGCAATCATTACAACATCCCATGTAATACATAATAAAGGGGGAGATAACATAGTTGGCTTACACTCGCCACGTCACATCAGAGTACATAAATAACATCCATCAAACAAACACTCATGGCCCGACTACGGTGCCAAAATAGAAAAGAACCCAACATGCGACAAGGCCCTGAATCGATCCCCAACTAGGCACCACTACTGATCATCGGGAAAGGAAACATAATAACGCTGAGAGTCCTCGTCGAACTCCCACTTGAGCTCGTACTCGTCACCTGGAGCGAAATCACCTGGACCTGCATCTGGAGTTATAGTATCTGTGAGCCACAGGGACTCAGCAATCTCGCACCCTCGCGATCAAAACTATTTAAGCTCATAGGAATGGATAAGGCAAATATAGGTGGAGCTGTAGCAAGCGACTAGCATATGTGGTGGCTAACTTATACGCAAAAGAGAGCGAGAAGAGAAGGCGAAGCACGAGCGAGAAGCTAAAGGAACATCCTGCGCAAGCATAACTCCAACACCATGTCCACTTCCCGGACTCCGCCGAGAAGGGGCCATCACGGTAACACACACGGTTGATTCATTTTAATTAAGTTTAGTTCAAGTAATCTACAACCGGACATTAACAAATTCCCATCTGCCCATAACCGCGGGCATGGCTTTCGAAAGTTCAATCCCTGCAGGGGAGTCCCAACTTAGCCCATGACAAGCTCTCACGGTCAACGAAGGAATAGACCTCCTCCCAAGACGTTCCGATCAGACTCGGTATCTCGGTAACTCAAGACACTTCGACAGGTTAAAACAAGACCAGCAACACCGCCCGAATGTGCCGACAAATCCCGATAGGAGCTGCACATATCTCTTTCTCAGGGCACACTCAGATTGTCCTAGGTACGGGTAGGCCAGCCCAGAGTTGCCCCTGGTGGCCACTGGTAGCTGACAGGTGGACCAACACTCAGAGGAGCACTGGCCCGGGGGGGGGTAAAATAAGGTGACCTTTGAGTCTGCAGAACCCAAGGGAAAGAAAAGGCTAGGTGGCAAATGGTAAAACCAAGGTTGGGCATTGCTGGACAAGCTTTAATCAAGACGAAATATCAAGGGGTTCCCATTATAACCCAACCGCGTAAGGGACGCAACAATCCGGGAACATAACACCGATATGACGGAAACTAGGGCGGCAAGAGTGGAACAAAACACTAGGCGAGAGGCCGAGCCTTCCACCCTTTACCAAGTATATAGATGCATTAAGACAACATAGCAATATAATGATATCCCAACAAGTAAAATAAATGTTCCAACAAGGAACGGCTCCAATCTTCACCTGCAACTAACAACGCTATAAGAAGGGCTGAGCAAAGCGGTAACATAGCCAATCAACGGTTTGCTAGGACAATGGTGGGTTAGAGGTTCAACATGGCAATTGGGAGGCTGACAAGCAAAAGGTAGGCATTGTAGCAGTGGCAAAGCAAAAGAGCGAGCAAACTAGCATAGCAAAGATAGTAGTGATTTCGAGGGTATGATCATCTTGCCTGCACAGTTGTCAGAGTTGACTGGATCCTCACAAGCAAACTCAACGGGCTCCTCGGTAGCGAACTCGTCTCCCGGCTCTACCCAACAAGACAAACAAGCAACAAGGATACAATCAACCACAGGCAAGACCAAGCAATATGATGAAATGACGATATGCTATGCGGGATGCGATGCGGGATGTAAAATGCAAGATATGACAGGAAATGCATGAACCTGGCATCAACTTGGAAAACCAAGTGTGCCACTGGATAGAGGGGATGAAATCGCTTGAAAACGATATAAAGATCATTGGAATCGGAGCTACGGTTTGGAAATGGCGAGCGTTTTACGAAACGAACCGATCTGCGATATATAGCAAGTAGGCTCCTAAATGCAACGAAATGAACATGCTACAGCCACCAAACATGAAAACAAAATACATGGCAGTGATGTACACAAGATGGTTAACAAAACACTAGCACTGAGCCATAGGCAAATTCATCCATTAAGAGGTTCAAACAAGCATGGCAAAAATGAATATGCAAAGCAGATTCCAGACTTAGTGAAATTAACACTAGCCTGAAATTTCAGATCACGATGCTCTCTTCGGAGCAGCAAAACAACATGATAGATGACCTGAACATGACAAGTAAGAACATGGCATGGAGCTACTCAACAAGCTTAACAAAACACCCAAAGTGACCTGGGGCCAAAAGGGATCACAAAATATATTAACGGGCACACGAACATAGCTAAAACACAATCAGTTTTCAGACTTAGTGAAAACTGAGACATGCAGAAATTTAACTTGCGAAGGCATGTAAACGAGCTCGATGCACTCACTACGATGCAAGTCATGGCAAGGAAAGCATATAGCCAGCAAGAAGGCACAATATGCTAGCTACACATGGCAAGAACAAAGGCATAGCATGCATGGATCACTAACAATAGCACCGGCGAAATCGCAAACGAGTTGACGATCTGCCCAGATTAACAACGAAGCAAAAGTTGAGCTCGATTGAGTCAACCTAGAGCACTCCACATATGCAAACAAAGACATGGATGGATAGAGCATAACATAAATATTAAAACTCCCTTACTGATCATCCTCAAAAGAGGCACGGACCACTAGGAAACAAGCTGGACATATAGCATCATGAACTAAAATATCCCAGACTTAGTGAAAATCACTAAGTCCCTGAAATCAGCAATCTCAGGTACCTCCCTTCGCAAGCTTGCACAAGACAACACACACATCCTAAAAATGCATTGGTGGCACCTCTGGAAAGAAGACAAAATGCTTAACAATTCATCCCAAAGGGGCACAGGCATATCATGCACGAATTAAACATAGCAAAAATGACAAAGGTGCAAGATGAACTAACGAATCTGCAATCTACTCACGAAGCCTTCTTCTAACAGCATTTTGGGCAACAAGACGACCTCAAATACAAATGATGCAATGGAATGAAATGATGTACATGTCGAGGCGAAGATTTTTATATATCATATGCCTAAAACGGAGCCATGGTTGCAAAGTTACGGGACCTCCAACAGAGCAACTTGGATCAAAATTTTCGGGACTTAGAAAAAAATCGGGAGTTAGGGTTTACTGTTCACGCGACCGGATCTGGATCGGGCGAGGCTCTCAGAGCCCGAGGATCGCCGGGGCCTCGCCGGCTTTGAGGCCCGTGGTGGCCGGCGGCGAGGGAGGAGGCGGTGGCCGGCGACGTGAGGAGGAGGCGGTGGCCGGCGATGACGGCGCCCGGGCGGCGGACGGCGGCGGGGAGCGGCCGGGCGGCGGGCGGCGAGGTGCCCGCGACGGCGGCGACCTCCGGCTGGGGCGGTGGCGGCGCCCGCGGCGGCGGCCGGCCGGGGAGAAGACGGCGGCGGGGCGCGGAACAAGGCGCGGCGGCGGATCGGGCCGCGGGGGCCCCGCACGGGCCTCGCGGGCCCGCGGGCGGCGGCGAACTGGGGACCGGGAGGCGGCCACTAGGAGGCCGACACGTGGCGGCGGACGGGGAGGCCGGACATGTCCGTCGGCGGCGGTTGTGTCTGGCGGCGGCGGGAGGAGTTGGATCTCTTTTTTTTCGGAGGAGGACGGGGAGGAAATCTGAGATCCGAAAGGGGGGGGGTGTATATATAGGCATAAGTGGAGCTAGGAGAGTCCAAATGAGGTGCGGTTTTCGCCCACGCGATCGTGATCGAACGATCTATGACATGGAGTAGTGTTTGGTGGGTTTTGGAACAAATTTGGGGGGTGTTGGGCTGCAACACACACGAGGCCTTTTCGGTCCCTCGGTTAACCGTTGGAGTATCAAACGAAGTCCAAAAGGTACGAAACTTGACAGGTGGTCTACCGGTAGTAAACCAAGGCCGCTTGGCAAGTCTCGGTCCAATCCAGAAATGTTTAATTCCCAAACACGAAAGAAAGCTAGAAATGACCACCGGAGGAGAACGAAGCGCCGGAATGCAAAACGGACAACGGGGAAAATGCTCGAATGCATGAGATGAACACGTATGCCAATGCAATGCACATGATGACATGGTATGAGATGCATGAAAACGAAAACAACACACGGAGACAAAGACCCGAACCCGAGAAATAAATATAACTTGACACCGGAAACGGCAAGAGTTGGAGTACAAATAGGGAAAGTTACATCTGGGGCGTTACACGTGCGTTCCTAATCCACTACTATTTGGATATTTTATCCGAGAGGCCTCTGGCCTGATAGCACTAACCATCACGTGGGCATAGTATGGGCGTTCTGCATCGTATGCATCAGCCGAAGCTTAATAGACGTCAGCGACTGAGCGGCGCGCGCCGGGTTGGACTGGTAAGCACTTGCCTTTTTTAAGGAGGTAGCTAGGTCTGCTCACCGGCCGCGTTCGCAACGTGCAGGAGTTCCCGGGGCGATGGCCCATGACCCCTGGGGGCATAGGTTTAGTCTGGCGTGTTAACCTTTCTATTAAGCCTAGGTCGGGTTGCAGCGTATTGTTTGGCCGAGGCCGGGCATGACCCAGGAAAGTGTGTCCGGCCGGAGTTAATCGAGCGTGGTGGGTAAGTTGGTGCACCCCTACAGGTAAGAAAACATCTATCGATAGTCTGTCCTACGGTAACGGACACTTGGAGTTATATCCCGATCGATACAACTAGAACTGGATACTTGTGATGAAAATTGGATTGTGATGAGAAATGGATAGTATGGATCTGGGATTGCTTTCTCGTAGGGTGTCGAGAAAGGATCTCTGGCCGAGGTTGATAACACTACTACTACTTTACTTTATGCTACTCTACTCCCTCCTGTTTGCTGCAAGATGGTGGTTTCTAGGAGATGCTAGTCTTCGATAGGACTAGGCCTTCTCTCTATTCTGGCATTTCTGCAGCCCGGTCCACATATACATCCTTCCTTTGATAATGTTGCATATGTAGTGTAGATCCTTGCTTGCGAGTACTTTGGATGAGTACTCACGGTTGCTTTGCTCCCCCTTTCCCCCCTTTCTTTTTCTTTCCGGTTGATGCAACCAGATGTCGGAGCACAGGAGCCAGATGCCACCGCCGGTGCCTACTACTACGTGAAGACCGCTGACGACCAGGAGTAGTTAGGAGGCTCCCAGGCAGGAGGCCTTGCCTTTTCGATCGTAGATGCTTTTGTGCTAGCCTTCTAAAGGCAAACTTGTCTAACTTATATCTGTACTCAGATATTGTTGCTTGCGCTGACTCTTGTGTTTTCGAGCTTATGTATTCGAGCCCTTGAGGCCCCTGGCTTGTAATATAAAGCTTATATTATTTTAATTTGTGTCTAGAGTTGTGTGGTGATATCTTCCCGTGAGTCCTTGATCTTGATCGTACACATTTGCATGTATGATCAGTGTACGATTGAATCGAGGGCGTCACAGGATTGCTGTACCACTCTGGTGCGGAACGTGTTTTGGTCGACCTACGAGGTTCAGTAGTAACTTGATCTGAAGTTTCATGATCATCATCATTTGCTTCCTCTCTGGTTGGTGTAGGCATCACGGGAACGGCTTTCTCTGATGTACTACTTTCCAATTCGAGAGAAGGTACAACTACCTCATCAAGTTCTACTTCCCTCCCACTCACTTCTTCTGAGAGAAACTCCTTCTCTAGAAAGGACCCATTCTTAGCAATAAAGATCTTGCCTTCGGATATGTGGTAGAAGGTGTACCCAGTAGTTTCTTTAGGGTATCCTATGAAGACGCACTTCTCCAATTTAGGTTCAAGGTTATCAGGCTGAAGCCTTTTGACATAAGCGTCGCATCCCCAAACTTTAAGAAACGACAACTTAGGTTTCTTGCCAAACAACAGTTCATACGGTGTCGTCTCAATGGATTTAGACAGTGCCCTTTTTAACGTGAATGCGTCTGCCTCTAATGCATAATCCCCAAAATGATAGTGGTATATTGCTAAGAGACATCATAGAATGCACCATATCCTATAAAGTACGGTTACGACGTTAGGACACACCATTACGCCGTGGTGTTCCAGGTGGCGTGAGTTGTCAAACAATTCCACATTGTTTTAAATGAAGTCCAAACTCGTAACTCAAATATTCGTCTCCACGATCAGATCATAGAAACTTTATTTTCTTGTTAGAATGATTCTCCACTTCACACTGAAATTCTTTGAACTTTGCAAATGTTTCAGACTTGTGTTTCATCAAGTAGATATACCCATACCTACTCAAATCATCCGTGAAGGTCAGAAAATAATGATACCAGCAACATGCTTTAGAACTCATTGGACCACATACTTCGATATTTATTATATCCAATAAGTCATCAGCTTGCTCCATTGTTCCAGAGAACAGAGTTTTAGTCATTTTTCCCATGAGGCATGGTTCACAAGTATCAAATGATTCATAATCAAGTGATTCCAAAAGTCCATCTGCATGGAATTTCTTCATGCGCTTTACACCTATATGACCAAAACAGTAGTGCCACAAATATGTTGCACTACGATTATCAACTTTGCATCTTTTGGCATCAATATTATGAATATGTATATCACCACAATCGAGATTCAATAGAAATAGACCACTCTTCAAGGGTGCATGACCATAAAAGATATTACTCATATAAATAGAACAACCATTATGATCTGATTTAAATGAATAACCGTCTCGCACTAAACAAGATCCAGATATAATGTTCATGCTCAACGCTGGCACCAAATAACCATTATTCAGGTCTAAAACTAATCCCGAAGGTAGATGTAGAGGTAGCGTGCTAACGACGATCACATCGACCTTGGAACCATTCCAGACGCGCATCATTACCTCGTCCTTAGCCAATCTTCGTTTAATCCGTAGCTCCTGTGTCGAGTTACAAATATGAGCAATGGAACCAGTATCAAATACCCAGGCGCTACTACGAGCATTAGTAAGGTACACATCAATAACATGTATATAAAATATACCTTTGTTCACTTTGCCATCCTTCTTATCCGCCAAATACTTGGGGCAGTTCTGTCGTGGAAGTTCCATGGTAGGTGTCCTAGCAAAAGGACTTAGGTGTGGAGCCATCGCAGCGTAGTTAGCTTGAAGGGGTTAAATGGGACAAATGACATAGAGAGTTTTTACCCAGGTTCGGCCCCTCTCAACGAGGTAAAGGCCTACTCTTGCTTTAGGTTGTATTGCTTGGGTTTCGATTACCAGGGAGCGAATAAGCTTGACCTAGTTCTTGACTTGTTGTTTCTTGCCCTAACCCACCGCCGGGTCACCCCTTTATATACACAGGTTGATGCCCGGCGACTTACAGAGTCCTGGCCGTCTCATACACAACATGTCCGGCTCGGTGACCAAACTAAACTTTCCTTAATTAACATACAAGCTAAACATTTGGCGGTTTATGCCCGTGGGCCTTAAGTCGCATCCGGGTCTTGGGCCTTCAGTAAGCTTGCTTCATGAACCATCATCTTCAACATCTTGGGCCTTCTGATCATGAATCGTCAGTGGTATGACCCGGCCCCTCCTGGGAGGGTCATACCCAATAGTTATATCCCCAACATTAGGCCCCAGGTTGATGTGAACTTGTTCTTATCAATCTTCAATACTTGACTTAGAAAAAATCCTTCCGTCAATCCTTATGAAATCTTATAACCCGCCATGACGTCAGCTCACAGAATTGTGCTAACCCGCCATGACGTCATCTTGCATTAATATCGCACGAGGTCCAAAACATCTTAGTATATCTTCATTTTTAATGAACCTCCTGAAAATCGAGGCATCCATGTTGTCACATAATCATTTTTAGGCCTCCTCAGTTCTCGCCCATGCCATCTATCCACTGCCTTATAAATAGGGACAGGGGCCCCCCGTTTTCACTTTTACCCCCTGCCGCTGCCTCATCTTCTTCCTTCCTCTCGATGCCAACGCGCCCGAGCTCTGCCGCCGTCGACCTCGCGCACTGCCTCAACCTCGGCCGCTGCATTGACCCGAATGAACCAGAGCATCGCGGCGTGCCTTCACTGTCCATCAGCCCCGATAAGTTCTCTTTTTCTCATCACAGATCTCCATTAGGGTTTGCTCAAGATCATCTGAGTTCATCTCCGTTCCTCCCTGGATCATGTAGTTTTTGATCTGAGTATGGTACCAATCTTGTGCCGTAGCAGTTTAGCGCTCGTTTTTAACATCTGAATGCCTCCCCTCCATAGGAGATCTCATCTGAGCACATGAACTATCCTACTGCCAACACCTTAGGTTTAGAATTTTTCTTCATTTTCTGAACTGCTGCAAATCCAAAACTATAATACCAATTTGTGAAAATTGTTTGTCCAACACTTAGCAATCTTTCACTTATAGATCTGAAAACTAACCGCTGTTTGGTCGGCTTAGCTGATAAGACCGTAACCCGCCATATACCATTAGTCCCCTTTTAAGCTGCCAGTAAATATCTCTGCATAACTCAATGCTATCCTCCGGCTTAACACATTGCCTATATATAGTTCGTACCTTTGAATCGATGGCCGGTTTAACAATATAATCTTAAATCGGTGACATTTCCTTTTCAGACCTTCATCCTCAACAATGACTAAGATCTTCACTTCATGCAACTGGGTGGCTTCCCGGGTTATCGAGGAAGACTTGAACAATTTGGCGCAGACAGGCATCGTAGCCAAAAAGATGTCATCCAATGGAGGGTCCCAGGCACTGAAAATCCTCCTGAGCCCAAAGAAGGCAAAGTAATCGTTTTTACTGATCATATGATCCGGGGGTTTACCCCACCCGGTTCAAAATTCTTCCGAGACGTGCTACACTTTTTTCAGCTCCATCCTCAAGATATTGGGCCCAATTATGTCTCCAACATCTGCAACTTTCAAGTTTTTTGCGAAGCTTATCTTCAACAAGAGCCCACTGTCGAGCTGTTCAGGGAATTCTATTACTTGAATCAGCAGACTGAATTCACAGACGAGCCCAGCTTGGAGCTAGGCGGAGTTTCAATTCAAAAGCGGAAAGGAGCCACCCAGTCATCCTAAGGACTGGAACCAAACTTGGTTTTATTGCCAAGATACATCTCCAGAGGGTGAAAATCCCCTGCTGGGTTATCGTGAACACCGGCTTAGCAACAAACATCCACTCCCAGAGCGGATCAGCACAAAGGAATGGGCCAAATATGCGCCCATTTTTTTTTAAATTAGAGCCTTTATGGCTAATGACTTAACCGACATCGACCTGGTTCGGTGCTGGGTCGCCTGGAGAATTCTGCCTTTAAGGCGCCGCCCCGGCTTAATATGCGAGTACACCGGCGACTTAAAAGATCCACATCACCACTGCGAGATCCAGTTGACTGATGAAGATATCAATGATGCGACCAAGGCTTTATTGAACAAGAGCTTGACAGATTGCAGCAAAGCCGGACTCAATCCTTTATGCACTCTCAACAAGCCGCCAGCTGTAAGCTTTGCACATAATTTTTCAGTTGAATCATGTTTTCATTAATACTATCCTCTTATAATCATCTGACTTCCACAGTCCAATTCTCCTTTTTGGAAGATGAAGCTACAAGATAAGTCGTCCAAGAAGACCCGGACAAAGACCAAGGCTAATAAAAAGCTTGCCAAGAAGAAGACCGACCCCTCCAAGTTACTTAACTTGGATGATGATGATGATGATGATGTTGAGTCAGAGGTAGAACTTGATTCTCTTGGCTCATTTTTTGTACATCTCATTGACAACGACTATTATCAGGATGACGCGGAAGCCAACCGTGCGGGTGATGAAGAGGTAATTGTTCTTTCCTCCAGCTCAGAACCTCTGCCAAAACAGAAATCTCGACAAGCAAGCCGGAAAGTTAGGTTTTCTCATCCTTTAGCTTATTTGGATCCCAACTTTATTTTGAAGAAGCAGCAACATGAAGCTCGCCGCACAACTTGGAATAGTGGAGGCGGGAGCCTTTCCTCCGGCTTACCAAACACACCAGCTCCCTGCAAGCGTCGTCCTGAGGTTTCACCAATTTCCGACTTAACTTATCCCAAGGCGGGTCTTTTTCGACAACCTCTTAATCCTTCCGACTCAAATTACTAGGAACATCTCATTCCTCCTCTGGTGACTCGGCGGGGACTCAGGTCCCAGTTCAAGACTGTGCCTGGGTAAGAATGTTAAATCTTTGCTTTCAATCATGTACTCAATTGTTGTGTTAAACTCATCTGGTGCTTCATTTTCAGAGCTATGGCAAAGCCTAGCAAGAAGTTGAAGGTGTCAAAAACAAGTGAAAACCCTCCTGAACTGGAGAAGCAGTTAACTGAAACTTCCCTCCAGGCCACTGAGGCCACAGTTGATGAGCCGCCACTGGAAGAGCACAACATCACCATAGATCATATGGATGTTGACCCAGCTATCATCAAGCCACCAGGTCCCATCAAGCCTGCTGAAATAAATGCTGATGATGTTATCATTACTGGGCTTGGTTATACAGCACCAGGTAACCCCACTGTCTTGTCAAAGCACAGTGCCAAAGAAGAAATATCTGTTGCTGACAAAGGCAAGTGGTCAGTGAACTTAGAGAGCTATGCCCAATATAGCGCTCAAGAGATCCACTCTAGATATCTAAACTGTCTGCACACAAGCTGCGACTTTGAAGCCGCTTAGTTAACTTGATGAAGGAGCGTTTTGAGGTAAACACTACAGCCTTCTTCATATAAGTGTACTTCTATCGGCCGCCAAGTGTACTGGATATGATAGAATTGAATATATTGTAGACTTAAGATAGCCTTGTAGATCAAAACAAGTAGTCCCCAAGGGCCGGCTTAAACTGTCAAGATAAGCTGGGACTTCAAATAATAGTGAGAAACTTTGCACCTGTAGCCCCCAAGGGCCGGCTTAATCAGCATGGATAAGCCGAGACTTCAAATAGTAATGATTCAACTTTGCACTTGTAGCCCCCAAGGGCCGGCTTAAACTGTCAAGATAAGCTGGGGCTCATTACCATAGTTGTCAACAAAATCCAAATATATAGCCCCCATGAGTCGGATATAGTCACAATAGTATAGCCGAGTCATCATGAAATTATTTTTAAAAAGAGCAATGTGCATTAGCCCCCAAGTGCCAAGTAAAATACTTGTATTGTGCTTGGGACTTTAAACAAAATGATTGTATTAACACTTATCGTTTGCATACTGCAGGCTGAACTCAATGCAAAAGAATCCCAAGTCGCTGACCTTCAAGAAAATATCAAGTCTCAACAATCTGAAACTTCCAAGGCCAAATCAGAATTGACAACCGCCTTGGAAGAGATGGAGAAGTTGAAAAAGGACTTCAAAGCTGACAGGACAAGATGGGAATCGGACAAAGCAGCTCTGTTGAAAAGAGCAGAAGAAGCGGAGTGGCCCTTAAGCCCGTGGCTGAAGAGCTTTCCGGTTTAAAACATCAAATGAACACCATGACAGCTATTGTCTTTGGTAAGTAGCATTATTCCAATCTGTCACCATACATGTAGTTGAATAATTATTCATTCGGCTGATCAATTTGTTTGGTCATGCAGGCTCCAGAATCGCCCATCTTGGTGCAGACATGCGCATGAAGTTGAAAGCCGCCTATACTCTTATAGAGCAGTTGTATACCGGCGCACAATGAGCTATCTCTACAGCTTCTCATAAAAAACAACCACCAACTCTTATCAAAGACATGCTGGAAAAGTTGTCTATACTACCCCAAAGAGTTGAGAATCTAAAGCGATCAACTGCTAGAGCCGGTGCAATCACCGTGCTAACCCGGGAAAAGGCGTGGCAAACAGATCTTGACCCAGAAGACTTGGCCAACGGCTTCCCAAGTGTAAAGGAGGACAGGTCGCCCTTTAGTGCTGAGGTCTTTGCTGCAATAGCAAGAGAAATGCACCCTTTAGCAAGCAAACTGGCTGAAGACACTGATCTGTCTCATTACTAGGCGGTTTATGATGCTGACAACAAGAAGGTTAAAGCACCGGTCCATGAATCCCATGAACTTATTCCTCCAATTCGTAAGCACACTTTTCCCCCTGATATTGACCCGTCAACACTTATTGATGATGAAGCTATGTTCAAAGCTTTGAGTGGGATCAATTGGACCACCTCTGACTTCATGTCAACGGGTGAAGAAGAAGGTGATGAACCGGCGCAAGATGACCCGGTGTCCTCTACCCGCCAAGGCCAAGAACATTAATCCAAAGGCCGGCTTATCTTCTGCCACTTGGGATACTATGTGCATCAAAACAATTATTCTTTTGGGCCATCCGAAGCCTTGTAATAGGCTAGTTTGAAAACAATGATCTGCTATGCCATCGTGCATATTGATTTGCATGACACTTATGAGCTGTTTGATCTTATTTGACGATCCACTGTTTATGCTCATAATCATTGTTATCTTTGCTGATCATGTTGTCTTAAACCCTGCATACAAACAGAGAACAAGTGCCTTGGCGGTTTACCCCAAGGCGGGTCATAATGCCCCATATGAAAACCACTGGTGACTGCATCGTCCATAACCAGGGCGGTTTATCAAAACTTCATATAATCATAACAAAGTAAATATCATACCTATGATATTTATTTATACTGCCGGCTTATAACGCCGCATGTAGTAAGGGTACCAGCCCAAAGCCTCAGAGCGCAGCGATTCGTGCAATTTATTCGTACTACCAGCTTATAACGCCATAGACAGCAAAGGGTAACATCCCAAAAATTTAAGAGTACAGAATCATCACACACTGGCGACTTAACATCCAAAGCCAGGCCGAGTTATCAAAACACCGGATAGTTTCAAATATGAATCATAAAGATCAAGGCAACATGGCCCGAATCAAATTTCATATGGCAATATGGTACAAACAGAAATTGCCAAAAATATTCAAAATCCATATAAACCAGAAAAACAAGGCATTTAAAGGCTGCCAAGCCTCAACATCAAGTGCTATTCAAGGGCTGCAGAGCCACTGAGTTACTCCTTAATTCAAACCTGTAAGCTGGGCCTCACATGACCAATCGCCATTTTAACTTTGACAAGTTCACGGTCTTTATAAGATTGATTGTCAAGAGTACGGCGAGTCATTCTAGGATTACTTGGTCGGAGTGGCAAGCATACAAAGGCAGGATAACCCGGATTTTTGGTGAATACACCTGGCGTCTAAGCCTATTACAAGGGTCAACAAAGCTCTGTTCATGTAATGAGGAGCCCCCAAGTAATATTTCGATCCAGGCATACAAGCCAGACCGATAGGGTAGTCACGGCTATGCTCAATGAGCAGGAAGCCCCCAAGTAATTTGCAATCAAGGCGTACCAGCCGGATGAAAAGGGTAGTCATAGCTATGCTTGATGAGCAGGAAGCCCCCAAGTGACCTTATGAAGTGACAATAAAGACTCAGATTCTCAAAATGAAATGATAGAGGACCTAAAGCATTAGGGATGCCGGCTTTATTATACTAATCATAATATATACATTGGTAAAAGTATGTAAATCACAAGAGCCCGTGGGTCAGGTGTAGTAAGGTCGAAGATGAGCAATATTCCATGGCCGGTGGGTCTCCTCCTCCGACGTGCGTGAGTCCTTGTGGTCTCGAACATTGATAAGGCAGTATGACCCGTTGTTTAGGTTTTTACTGACCACAAAGGGCCCTTCCCAAGGTAGGAATAGCTTGTGCATACCAGTTTGATCCTGGATGAACCGGAGCACCAAATATCCTTCTTAAAAGGTCTTGGTTTTAACCCGACGGCTGTGATAACAACGCAGATCTTGCTGGTAAATCGCCGAACGAGCCGCCACAAGGTCACACTCCTCACCCAAAAGGTCAATAGCATCCTGACGTAGTATCTCATTATCAGCTTCAACATAAGCCGCTACACGGGGCGAGTCAGGACGTATGTCACTAGGGAGAACTGTCTCTACTCCATAAACCATGAAGAAATGTGTGTAGTCCGTAGATCTATTGGGGGTGGTATTGATACTCCAAAGCACCGAGGGCAATTCTTCCACCCAACAACCCGGCGTCCTTTGCAAAGGGACCATAAGCTATGGTTTGATACCTCTCAATATTTCTTGATTGGTTCTTTCAGCTTGACCATTAGACTCGGGGTGAGCCACCGATGACACATCAAGCCGGATATGCTCTTGTTGACAGAATTCTTTCATTGCACCCTTAGACAGATTAGTACCATTATCAGTAATGATACTATGAGGGTATCCAAAATGAAAGATCACATTTTTGATGAATTGAACCGCCGTTGCTGCATCACATTTGCTGACCGGCTCAGCTTCAACCCACTTTGTAAACTTGTCAACAACTACCAGGAGATGAGTCTTTTTGTCCTTGGACCTTTTAAAAGGCCCAACCATATCCAGCCCCCAGACTGCAAACGGCCAAGTAATTGGAATCATCCTCAATTCTGGAGCCGGCACATGAGCTCGTCTTGAAATTTTCTAACAACCATCACATATACTGACCAGATCTTCTGCATCAGCTTGAGCCGTCAGCAAATAAAACCCATGACGAAAAGCTTTATCAACTAGAGACTTAGAGCCGCCATGATGGACGCAATCTCCTTAATGAATCTCCCTTACAATTTCACGGCCCTCCTCAGGAGAAACGCATCGTTGAAACACCCTTGTAACACTGCATCTGTGTAGCTCACCATTAACAATAGTCATTGAGTTAGACCTCTGATACGTATCCAACGTATCTATAATTTTTGATTGTTCCATGCTATTATATTACCCCTTTTGGATGTTTATGGGCTTTATTTTACACATTTATATCATTTTTGGGACTAACCTACTAACCGAAGGCCCAGCCCGTATTGCTATTTTTTTGCCTATTTCAGTATTTCGAAGAAAAGGAATATCAAACGGAGTCCAAACGGAATGAAACCTTCGAGAGCGCGATTTTTGGAACGAACGTGATCCAGAGGACTTGGAGTCCAAGTCAAGAAGCAGCCGAGGCGGCCACCGACGTACTTCTTCCTCCTATATAAGCCTACGTACCCCGAAAACATCCAAGGAGCCAACGAAACACAATTTCGACCGTCGTAACCTTCTGTATCCATGAGATCCCATCTTGGAGCCTTCGCCAGCACTCTGCCGGAGGGGGAATCGACCATGGAGGGCTTCTACATCAACACCATAGCCCCTCCGATGAGTTGTGAGTAGTTTACCATAGACCTTCGGGTCCATAGTTATTAGCTAGATGGCTTCTTCTCTCTTTTTTGGATCTTAATACAATGTTCTCCCCCTCTCTTGTGGAGATCTATTTGATGTAAACTCTTTTTGCGGTGTGTTTGTCGAGATCCGATGAATTGTGGGTTTATGATCAAGTTTATCTATGGGAAATATTTGAATCTCCTATGAATTCTTTTATGTATGATTGAGTTATCTTTGCAAGTCTCTTCGAATTATCAGTTTTGTTTGGCCTACTAGATTGATCTTTCTTGCCATGGGAGAAGTGCTTAGCTTTGGGTTCAATCTTGTGGTGTCCTTACCCAGTGACAGCAGGGGTTGCAAGGCACGTATTGTATTGTTGCCATCGAGGATAAAAAGATGGGGTTTATATCATATTGCATGAGTTTATCCCTCTACATCATGTCATCTTGCTTAATGCGTTACTCTGTTCTTATGAACTTAATACTCTAGATGCAGGCAGGAGTCGGTCGATGTGTGGAGTAATAGTAGTAGATGCAGGCAGGAGTCAGTCTACTTGTTGCGGACGTGATGCCTATATACATGATCATGCCTAGATAATCTCATAATTATTCACTTTTCTATCAATTGCTCGACAGTAATTTGTTCACCCACCGTAATACTTATGCTATTTGAGAGAAGCCTCTAGTGAAACCTATGCCCCTCGGGTCTACTCTTATCGTATTTGCTTCCAATCTACTTTTATTTGCATCTTTACTTTTTGCATCTATATTATAAAATACCAAAATATATTTATCTTCTCATACTATCTCTATCAGATCTTACTTTCGCAAGTGGCCGTGAAGGGATTGCCAGCCCCTTTATTGCGTTGGTTGCGAGTTCTTTGTTTGTTTGTGTAGGTGCGTGGGACTTTTGAGGAGCCTCCTACTGGATTGATACCTTGGTTCTCAAAAACTGAGGGAAATACTTACGCTACTATTGCTGCATCACCCTTTCCTCTTTAAGGAAAACCAACGCAAGCTCAAGACGTAGCAAGAAGAATTTCTGGCGCCGTTGCCGGGGAGGTCTTCGCTCAAGTCAAGACATACCAAGTACCCATCACAAACTCATCTCCCTCGCATTTACATTATTTGCCATTTGCCTCTTGTTTTCCTCTCCCCCACTTCACCCTTGCCGTTTTATTTGCCCTCTCTTTCCCAATCTCCTCCTCTCTTTCGCGTGCCCGTTGTTTGCTTGTCATTATGGCTAGTCCTCCTATCCTTATTATTACTCCCGAACATGAAATTCTCAATTTTAAGCAAAAGGAGGGAGAAAATTTAAAAGATGCTTGGCATAGAATTTGTAATGCTCAAAATAGATCTACTAGGAAGCTTTCTACTTCCGTTCTTCTCCACAATTTTTATGTAGGCATCACTCCTTGGAATAGATGTGTTCTTGATACTGTTGCCGGAGGTGATTTCTTGAGTAGCCATACATTTGATGCTTATAATGCTATGTTAGATTTGTTTGGCCCACCACCTCTTTTGGTTAATGGAACTGTTTTAACTTTAGAACACGTTATGCAACGGCTTGATATTATTGAAAATAAACTTGCCACTGTTGAGTTGATTGAAAATTTCGATAAAAAGGTTCATAACACTATTACCCAATATGGATCTAGGGTTGGAGTTACTTTGAAAAGTCTTAAAGAGAAAGAACCTATAGTTAATGAAAAAATAGATCTAGATTCTGCTAGAATCGGTAAACTTGAGGATATAATTACCAACTTAGGTTCGGCGTTTTCTTCCATGAAAAACACTTCAAAACCCCCTACCAAAACCGCCAAGTTTATTTATGTTCCTAAGAATAAGGGTGAATCTTCTAGTAAGGGAGACGCGGATCTCAAATCCTCAAGTGTTCATCCCAATTGTCTCTCTATTGTTAAGGAACCTTTTGCTACAAACGAATTTCTTGAATTTTTGCCCAAAGGTTTAATCGTTGCTAAAAAGGGAGAAACCCCTAAAGATTATAAGTGCTCTATTGATGAATTTAGTGCCAAAGATGGCACTACTTAGATCAATCTTTGCTTTTATGCCTAGCTAGGGGCGTTAAACGATAGCGCTAGTTGGGAGGCACCCAATTTTCTTTATGTTTTTTTGTTTTTGTTCCTATTTAGTAATAAATCTTGCATCTACCTTCTATTTAGATGTGTTTTTATCTTTTAATTAGTGTTTGTGCCAAGTAGAACCTATAGGATAACCTATGATGATAGTTGATTTGATTCTGCTGAAAAACAGAAACTTTGCACGCACGAATTTAGTTTTGTTAAATCACAGAAACGTGCTTTTGCGTTGATTCTTTTTTCTGATGATAAATAGATAAATTGTCCAGGACTTCCTAGTTTGGTAGGAGTTTTAGAGTTCCAGAAGTTTGCGTTAGTTACAGATTGCTACAGACTGTTCTGTTTTTGACAGATTCTGTTTTTCGTGTGTTGTTTGCTTATTTTGATGCATCTATGGCTAGTAAAATAGTTTATAAACCATAGAGAAGTTGGAATACAGTAGGTTTAACACCAAAATAAATAAATAATGAGTTTATTACAGTACCTTATCTGGTGGTTTTGCTATCTTTCACTAACGGAGCTTATAAGATTTGCTGTTGAGTTTTGTGTTGTGATGTTTTCAAGTTTTGGGTAAAGCTTTTATGGACTATGGAATAAGGAGTGACAAGAGTCTAAGCTTGGGGATGCCCATGGCACCCCAAGAAATTCAAGAATGGCCAAAAGCCTAATGTTGGGGATGCCCCGGGAAGGCATCCCCTCTTTCGTCTTCGTTCATTGGTAACTTTACTTGGAGCTATATTTTTATTTGCCACATGATATGCGTTTTGCTTGGAGCATCGTGTATTATATTAGTCTTTGCTATTTAGTTTATCACAATCATCCTTGCTGTACACACCTTTTGGGAGAAGCCTACTTGATTGAATTTGCTAGAATACTCTATGTGCTTCACTTATATCTTTTGAGCTTGATAGTTTTTGCTCTAGTGCTTCACTTATATCTTTTAGAGCACGGTGGTGACTTATTTTTGTGGAAATTGCTAGCCTCTCATGCTTCACTTATATCTTTTTGAGAGTCTTTTAGAACAGCATGGTATTTTTTTTGGTTATAAATTGGTCCTAGAATTTTAGGCATCCAAGTTGGGTATAATAAAAACTATCATAGGAAGTGATTTGGATGCTATGATCAATTTGATACTTGATAATTGTTTTGAGATATGGAGGTAGTGATATTAAAGTCATGCTAGTTGGGTGATTATGAATTTAAAGAATGCTTGTGTTGAAGTTAGCAAGTCCCGTAGCATGCACGTATGGTTAAAGTTGTGTAACAAATTTGAAACATGAAGTGTACCTGGCTTGTGCATCCTTATGAGTGGCGGTCGGGGACGAGCGATGGTCTTTTCCTACCAATCTATCCCCCTAGGAGCATGCGCGTAGTGCTTGATTTTTTATGACTTCTAAATTTTTGAAATAAGTATATGAGTTCTTTTGACTAATGTTGAGTCCATGGATCATACACACTTTTACCTGTCCGCCATTGCTAGCCTCTTCGGTACCGTGCATTGCCCTTTCTCACCTTGAGAGTTGGTGCAAACTTCGCCGGTGCATCCAAACCCCTGTGATACGATACACTCTATCACACATAAACCTCCTTATATCTTCCTCAAAACAGCCACCATACCTACCTATTATGGCATTTCCATAGCCATTCCGAGATATATTGCCATGCAACTTTCCACCGTTCCGTTCATCATCATCATGACATACTTTACTTTTGTCATATTGCCATTGCATGATCATGTATTTAACATCGTATTTGTGGCAAAGCCACCATGCATAATTTTTCATGCATGTCACTCTTGATTCATTGCACCATCCCGGTACACCGCTGGAGGCATTCATATAGAGTCATATCTTGTTCTAGTTTCAAGTTATAATTCATATGTTGTAATCAATAGAAGTGTGATGATCATCATTATTCGAGCATTGCCAAAAAAAATAAAAAAAGGCCAAAAAAAAGAAAGGCCAAAGAAAAAAAAAGAAAAGAAAAAAAAGAAAAAAAAGAAAAAAGGAAAATAAATAAAAAAGGGCAATGTTACTATCTCTTTTTCCACACTTGTGCTTCAAAGTAGCACCTTGTTCTTCATGTAATGAGTCTCATATATTGTGCTTCAAAGTAGCACCATGTTTTTCATATACTGAGTCTCATAAGTTGTCTTTTTTATACTAGTGGGAATTTTTCATTATAGAACTTGGCTTGTATATTCCTACGATGGGCTTCCTCAAATGCCCTAGGTCTTTGTGAGCAAGCAAGTTGGATGCACACCCACTAGTTTTCTTTTGTTGAGCATTCATTTATAGCTCTAGTGCATCCATTGCATGGCAATCCCTACTCCTCATGTTGACATCAATTGATGGGCATCTCCATAGCCCGTTGATTATCCTCGTTAATGTGAGACTTTCTTCTTTTTTGTCTTCTCCACACAATCCCAACCATCATATTCTATTCCACCCATAGTGCTATATCCATGGCTCACGCTCATGTATTGCGTGAAGGTTGAAAAAGTTTGAGATTATTTAAGTATGAAACAATTGCTTGGCTTGTCATCGGGGGTATAGAAGTTGGGAACATCTTTGTGTGATGCAAATGAAGCATAGCCTAACTATATGATTTTGTAGGGATGAACTTTCTTTTGCCATGTTATTTTGAGAAGACATGATTACTTTGATTAGTATGCTTGAAGTGTAACTATTTATTTTATCAATATGAACTTTTATTTTGAATCATTTGGATCTGAACATTCATGCCACAATAAAGAAAATTACATTGAGAATTATGCTAGGTAGCATTCCACATCTAAAATTTCTTTTTTATCATTTACCTACTCGAGGACGAGCAAGAATTAACCTTGGGGATGCTTGAAACATCTCCAACGTATCTATAATTTTTGATTGTTCCATGCTATTATATTACCCCTTTTGGATGTTTATGGGCTTTATTTTACACATTTTTATCATTTTTGGGACTAACCTACTAACTGGAGGCCCAGCCCATATTGTTTTTTGTTGTTGCCTATTTTAGTATTTCGAAGAAAAGGAATATCAAACGGAGTCCAAACGGAATGAAACCTTCGGGAGCGTGATTTTTGGAACGAACGTGATCCAGAGGACTTGGAGTGCAAGTCAAGAAGCAGCCGAGGCGGCCACCGACGTACTTCTTCCTCCTATATAAGCCTACATACCCCGAAAACATCCAAGGAGCCAATGAAACACAATTTCCACCGCTGTAACCTTCTGTATCCGCGAGATCCCATCTTGGAGCCTTCGCCGGCGCTCTGTCGGAGGGGGAATCGACCATGGAGGGCTTCTACATCAACACCATATTCCCTCCGATGAGTTGTGAGTAGTTTACCACAGACCTTCGGGTCCATAGTTATTAGCTAGATGGCTTCTTCTCTCTTTTTGGATCTTCATACAATGTTCTCCCCCTCTCTTGTGGAGATCTATTTGATGTAAACTCTTTTTGTGGTGTGTTTGTCGAGATTCGATGAATTGTGGGTTTATTATCAAGTTTATCTATGAGAAATATTTGAATCTCCTCTGAATTCTTTTATGTATGATTGAGTTATCTTTGCAAGTCTCTTCGAATTATCAGTTTGGTTTGGCCTACTAGATTGATCTTTCTTTCCATGGGAGAAGTGCTTAGCTTTGGGTTCAATCTTGCGGTGTCCTTACCCAGTGACAGCAGGGGTTGCAAGGCACGTATTGTATTTTTTCCATCGAGGATAAAAAGATGGGGTTTATATCATATTGCATGATTTTATCCCTCTACATCATGTGATCTTGCTTAATGCGTTACTATGTTCTTATGAACTTAATACTCTAGATGCAGGCAGGAGTCGGTCGATGCGTGGAGTAATAGTAGTAGATGCAGGTAGGAGTCGGTCTACTTGTTGAGGACGTGATGCCTATATACATGATCATGCCTAGATAATCTCATAATTATTCACTTTTCTATCAATTGCTCGACAGTAATTTGTTCACCCACCATAATACTTATGCTATCTTGAGAGAAGCCTCTAGTGAAACCTATGGCCCCCGGGTCCATCTCTTATCGTATTTGCTTCCAATCTACTTTTATTTGCATCTTTACTTTTTGCATCTATATTATAAAATACCAAAAAAATATTTATCTTATCATACTATCTCTATCAGATCTCACTTTCGCAAGTGGTCGTGAAGGGATTGACAACCCCTTTATTGCGTTGGTTGCGGGTTCTTTGTTTGTTTGTGTAGGTGCGTGGGACTTTTGAGGAGCCTCCTACTGGATTGATACCTTGGTTCTCAAAAACTGAGGGAAATACTTACGCTACTATTGCTGCATCACCCTTTCCTCTTCAAGGAAAACCAACGCAAGCTCAAGACGTAGCAACCTCCGTGCTAGCCTGGCCAAGGTTTCATCCTCAGGTAACTCGCCCCGGGTCATATAAGCCAAATAAGGAATAGTCCAATCAGGAATAATATGAAGAGCCGCCAGCAATTGTGCCTTGGGTCGAAAATTGCAAGATCCTCCTCCGTGGGCAACTTAACTGATAGATTATGCAAAACATCGGGGAAAACATTAGGGGGTACCGGCTTATGCTGAGATCCCAGCTGGCTTAAAGCATTAGCGTCTTCATTTTTCCCGCGATCAATATGCTCCACTTGATAACCTTTGAAGTGACCAGCAATAATATCAACCTCTCGGCGATAAGCCGCCATGAGTGGATCCTTTGAATCCCAAGTTCCTCACACTTGCTGAGCCACCAAGTCTGAGTCACCAAAACACCTTACCCGACTTAGATTCATATCTTTAGCCATCCGAAGACCATGGAGTAAGGCTTCATACTCAGCTGCATTGTTAGTACAAGGTAACATAAACCTTAAAACATAACAAAATTTATTACCTCGCGGGGAAATCAATATAACTCCAGCCCCCGAGCCCTCCAATTGCCTGGATCCATCAAAATGAATGGTCCAATATGTGCTATCTGGCTTATCCTGAGGCATCTGCAGTTCTGTCCAATCATTGATGAGATCCACAAGTGTTTCAGACTTGAGAGTCGTCCTAGGCATATACTTCAAACCATGAGGTCCAAGCTCAATAGCCCACTTGGCTACCTGACCTGTGGCTTCTCTGTTTTGAATAATATCCCCCAAGGGAGAAGAACTAACAACAGTGATGGGATGACCAAGGAAATATTGTTTCAACTTATGGCTAGCCATGAACACGCCATAAACCAACTTCTGCCAATGTGGGTATCTCTGCTTAGATTCAATGAGCACCTCACTGACATAATAAACCGGCCTTTTAATCAGATATTCCTTGTCTGACTCTTTCCTTTCAACCACAACTGCCACACTGACAGCTCTGTTGTTTGCAGCCACATATAAAAGCAAGGGCTCCTTCTCAATAGGAGCTGCCAGAACCGGCGGTTCAGCCAACTGTCTTTTAAGTGCCTCAAACGCTTCATTAGCAGCATCACTCTAGACAAAGTTATTTGTCTTCTTCATCATTTGATACAAAGGGATATCCTTCTTTCCCAGGCGGCTTATAAACCGGCTCAAAGCCGCAATACGAAACGCCAACCGCTGGACGTTATTGATACATGCCGACTTAGCCAAGGAAGTGATAGCCTTGATTTTCTTCACGTTAGCCTCAATGCCTCTTTTAGAGACCAAAAAACCCAATAGTTTGCCTGCTGGCACGCCAAAGACACACTTGGCCGGGTTAAGCATCATCTTATAAACCCGGAGATTGTCAAAGGTCTCTTTCAAATCATCTATCAAAAGTCTCCTTCTTCCTGGATTTCACAACAATATCATCTACATAGGCGTGAACATTGCGTCCAATCTGGTCATGTAGGCAATTCTGAATGCACCGCTGATAAGTCGCTTGGGCATTCTTGCCCAAAGGGCATAGACACATAGCAGAAGGCTCCAAAGTTATGAAAGTTGTCTTCTCCTGGTCCTTAACTGCCATCTCGATCTGATGATAACCAGAATAAGCATCCAAAAAGCTCAAACGCTCACAACCCGCCGTAGCATCAATAATCTGATCAATACGAGGGAGAGCAAAAGGGTCAGCCAGACAGGCCTTATTAAGGTCTGTGTAATCCAGACACATATGCCAAGTGCCGTTTTTCTTAAGCACCAGCACCGGGTTAGCCAACCACTCAGGATGAAAAACTTCAATGATGAACCCAATTGCCAAGAGCCGGGCCACCTCTTCACCAATGGCCTTACGCCTTTCTTCATTGAAACAACGAAGAAACTGCTTGACCAGCTTAAACTTTGGATCAACATTAAGAGTGTGCTCAACGAGTTCCCTCGGTACACCTGGCATGTCAGAAGGTTTCCATGCAAAGATGTCTCGGTTCTCACGGATGAACTCGATGAACGCGCTTTCCTATTTTAGATCCATATTAGCACTGATGCTGAACTGCTTGGACGAGTCGCCGGGAACAAAATCGACCAACTTAGTGTCATCTACCAATTTAAACTTCAACAGGGGGCCATTCTCTGTAGTTGGCTTCTTCAAAGGTGTCATATCCGCCGGGTCAACATTATATTTATAAAACTTTAACTCCTCGGTGGCATAGGCCGACTCAGCATACGCAACATCACCCTCTTCACAATCCAGAGCAATCTTCCTATCACCATGCACCTTAAGACCTGGCATTTTAAGCTGCAAATAAACATAACAAGGCCGTGCCATAAACTTAGTATAAGCCGGCCGACCAAACAAAGCGTGATACGAGCTTTTGATCTTGACCACCTCAAAGGTCAATTTCACAGCTCTGGAATCATGGTCATTTCCAAAGGCCACTTCCAGGGTTATCTTACCCACTGGATACACCGACTTATCAGGCACCACCCCATGGAAAACAGTACAAGACGTCTTAAGATCTTTGTTAGTCAAATTCATACGACGAAAGGTCTTATAGTAAAGGATATTGATACTACTGCCCCCATCCATGAGCACCTTTGTAAGATTATATCCTCTACCTGAGGAGAAACCACCAATGACAATTGACCCAGATTGTCAACCCGGGGCAGGTGATCCTCACGGCTCCATACAATAGGCTGCTCAGACCACCTCAAATAACAAGGTGCTGCCAGCTCAACTAAGTTCATCGCCCGCTTATTGATTTTCTGATCATGTTTGCATAGACTTGTGGTGAACACATGATATTGACCAGTATTCAATTGCTTTGGATTGCTTTGATAACCAGACTACTGCTGCTGATTCCCTTGGCCAGATTGTTGATTAAAACCGCCTTGATTGCCTTGGCCCTGAAAACCAGAACTTGAACCACCACCTCCAAACCCATGTCCATGAGAGCCGGATCCTGAACCGCCATGCGGGCCATGATTATTCTAGAAAAAATAGAGTTTCTATACTCCCTCATGATGAAGCAATCATTCCACAGATGACTGGTCGGCTTCTCCTAGGTTCCATGCTTTGGGGAAGGCTGATACATCATGGCCTCAAGGTTGAATTTCGGCCCTCCAAACCGGGGCGTTGATGTCTTCCCCTTACGATGCTGATTATTACTCTGCATATTGGTGTTAGCCACAAAGTCTAAACCATCGTCCGCCTTGCGCTTACCATTGCCACCTTGACCCGCCGATTTATGTTGTCCTTTTGCATTACCACTCTTTTCCCTTTGCTAGTTTTCTCCTCATCAGACTCGGGGTCTTTAGTATTATCAGAGTTGGCATATTTTACTTGAGCCGCCATGAGCTCCCCCATATCATTGCAGTTGTGCTTAAGCCGCCCCAGTTTCTGCTTAAGTCACCTATTTCGATTGCATGTGATGTTTATCTTCTTTAAATCTTATTTTGCTTAGAACGACGGTAGCACTATAAGATGATCCCTTCACTAAATTTCAAGATAAAAGTGTTCTCCCTATGTATGCACCGTTGCTACAGTTCATCGTTTCAAGACACCACGTGATGATCGGGTGTGATAGACTCTACGTTCACATACAATAGGTGCAAGACAGTTTTCCACATGCGGAATACTTAGGTTAAACTTGAAGAGCCTAGCTTGTACAGACATGGCCTCGAAACACTAGAGACCGAAAGGTTGAATGTGAATCATATAGTAGATATGATCAACATAGAGATGTTCACTATTGATGACTACCCCATCTCACGTGATGATCGGACATGGGTTAGTTGATTTGGATCACGTATCACTTAGATGACTTGAGGGATGTCTATTTAAGTGGGAGTTCTTTAGTAATATGATTAATTGAACTTAATTTATCATGAACTTCTTATAGTTGTAGAACAATGGCCCGATCTACCGTTCCCCTTAATTTTAATGCGTTCCTAGAGAAAGCTAAGTTGAAAGATGATGGTCGCAACTACACAGACTTGTTTTGTAACTTGACGATTATACTAATTGCTGCATAGAATAATTATGTCCTCGATGCACCGCTAGGTGAAAGGCCTACTACAGGAGTTGAAGCTAATGATATGAACGTCTGGCAAGCTCGATCTGATGACTACTCTATAGTTTAGTGTCCCATGCTTTACGGCTTAGAACCGGGACTTCAAAGACGTTTTGAACGTCATGGAGCATATGAGATGTTCCAAGAGTTGAAGTTAATGTTTCAAGCAAATGCCTGGGTTGAGATATATGAAGTCTCCAACAAGTTCTATAGCTGCAAGATGGAGGCGAACAGTTCTGCCAGTGAACACATACTCAAAATGTCTGGGTATTATAATCACTTGACTCAGCTGGGAGTTCATCTTCCATTTGATTGTGTTACTGACAGAGTTCTTCAATCACTGCCACCAAGCTACAAAGGCTTCGTGATGAACTATAATATGCAAAGGATGAACAAGACAATTCCCGAGCTCTTCACAATGCTTAAGGCCACGGAGGTAGAAATCAAAAAGGAGCATAAAGTGTTGATGGTTAACAAGACCACTAGTTTCAAGAAAAAGGGCAAGGGAAAGAAAGGGAACTTCAAGAAGAGTGGCAAGCAAGTTGCCACTCCCGGGAAGAAGCCCAAACCTGGACCCAAGCCTTAAACTGAGTGCTTCTACTGCAAAGGGACTCGTCACTGGAAGCGGAACTTGTTGGGGATATAACTATTGGCTATGACCCACCCAGTAGGGGCCGGGTCATACCACTGGCGATTCATGATGAGAAGGCCCAAGATGTTGAAGATGGTGGTTCATGAAGCAAGCTTACTGAAGGCCCAAGACCCAGATGCAACTTGAGGCCCACGGGCATAAACCGCCATATGTTTAGCTCGTATGTTAAGGAAAGTTTAGTTTGGTCACTGAGCCAGACACGTTTTGTATGAGCTGGCCGGGACTCTGTAAGTCGCTGGGCATCAACCTGTGTATATAAAGGGGTGACCTAGCGGCGGGTTAGGGCAAGAAACAACAAGTTGAGAACTAGGTCAAGCGTATTCGCTCCTTGGTAATCAAAACCCAGGCAATACAACCTAAAGCAGGAGTAGGCCTTTACCTCGTTTAGAGGGGCCGAACCTAGGTAAAAACTCTCTGTGTCCTTTGTCGCGTTTAACCCCTTGAAGCTAACTACACTGTGATGGCTCCACACCTAAGTCCTCTTGCTAGGGCATCTCCCATGACAATTCCACGATAGTTAGCGCCCACCGTGGGGCCAGTGCACGGTGGTTTCGAGTTCTTGAAGGGAAACTTCGCAGGGCTCAAGGGATACGTTGTGGGCCGGATGACTAAGAGTCGTCGCGGCAAGCTCTACATCGACGATGCGGGCTGGGGTCCCGAGGCCGGCTCAATCGAGTATGAGTACCGGGTCCCCTTTGAAGGGATGCATGTCTTCATCAGCAAGATTGGTGAGTCGGATGTTGAGCCAGACACCTGCGCCGACATCGCCAAGGTTCAAGCCACCCCGAAGCACGTCTTTGTTGGGTGTATTCAAGGAGTGGATCTGGAAGGAGGATCTGCGTCCGGTGGAGAGATGGATGTGTATTCAAGAGAGGAGTCCTCAACTCGCGAGATCAACTCCATGTATCAAGCGCAGGATGGTAGGCTTGGGGTTGTTCCGATGGCGACAGTATTCTGGACCCCTATGAGCCACCGAGCTGGGTTGCAATCTTCATGGCCGGTACGCAGCCAGGGCAGAATTCTTCAACTACTGCAATAATGATCTCCAGTTCAGCAACTGCTACGGTAGCCGAAGCAGGAGGCCCTGTGCGCCCGCCGGCTCAAGTTTTATCTGAGCTGTTGGAGGCTTTGGCAACGTTGTTAACAGCGGAGGTGACCCCGGCGAACCAAGCAAAACATAATGTGGACGTTGCAAAGTTACGTGATGAGATAGCTCAAGCCAAGGAAGATCTAAATGCTGAGAACGCCTGGATGGCGACAGAGGGAGCCGCTTTGGAGAGGGAGGCAGAACGGCTTCAAGCAGAAATTTGTTGCTTGAGCTTGGACCGGGACGCATCAAACACTATGTTTAACAGGAGGCATGTGAGTCGCTTACCCCCGGTTTATGATGCGAGAAATCTTTTCAACACGCCTGGGGTAGGAACCAGTTACCCGCCTGTTGTCGATCAGGCCGTTGAGGCACCGGCGGCTAGAGCACCGGTTCAGCCACATGCTGCAGACCCCCCCCCCCCCCACACGTTTGAATTTGACCCCTCCTCAGCATGTTTCGACGCCCCCGGGTCACTATTCTAATCCTCTGGATAACATGATAGTTGTGTCTACTTGATTGGCGGCTCTCCCAGTTCAGGATGAGTTGCCAGTTGTGATGGAAATACGGCGAGCCGGAGAACTTCTTCATATGGTTGTAGCTCAACAGACATCTTATTCATATAATCGTGAACGGATTCACTCGACCCCACGTCCAAGCTAGAGTTATAGTAGACACATTGATGAACCGGTCATGTCGAGTAGTGAGCGGCGCTGCAATTAGCCTCGTAGGCCTGACCCACCGCGTGCTGGTAATGATGCTTAGGCTTTGGTGGACCAGGGCAGAGCACAGCGTGAGCCAGAGCTGGCGGCTCAGTTGGCGACTCAACAACAACCTCTGGTTTATCCGTCAACGTCTGTGGAGGCAGGAGTGACCTCTAGAACCTTGGGTATGCCATGTTTAGTGCCTGCTCTATGCAACGAGTGCTTGCCTAAGGATTTCAACGGTCCCCGAAAGGTGCCTAACTACACGGCGGATCAACCCCCAGAGGCTTGGATTGAGAGCTATGAGATGGCTATGGAGATGTTGGATGTTAGTGATGCTGCATGTGCCAAGTATTTCACCATGATGTTGGATGGGACGGCTCGTACTTGGTTGAAAGGGCTGCCCGGTAACTCCGTTGGGTCATGGGCGGAGTTGAAAAAACGATTTATTCAAAATTTTAAAGACACATGCAAGCAGCCTATGCCGATTCTGGATTTGGACTCTTGCGTCCAAGGTGAGGGCGAGTCAACAACAAATTGGGTGCGCCGGATCTCGGCCGTTATACACTCGTCAGATAGCATCAACGCCGGTTCAGTAGTCCAGATGTTGGAGAAGAATTGCCGTTTTCTTCCCATCATATGGTCATCATCATCTTGTGCTTTTGATCTCCATCTCCAAAGCATCGTCATGATCTCCATCGTCACCGGCTTGACACCTTGATATCCATTGCAGCGTCGTGGTCGTGTCGCCAACTATTGCTTCTACAACTATCGCTAATGCATAGTGATAAAGTAAAGCAATTACATGGCATTTGCATTTCATACAATAAAGAGACAACCATAAGGCTCCTCCCGGTTGCCGATAACTTACAAAACATGATCATCTCATATAATAACATTTATCATGTCTTGACCTTGTCACATCATAACATGCCCTGCAAAAATAAGTTAGACGTCCCCTACTTTGTTGTTGCAAGTTTTACGTGGATGCTACAGGCTTCTAGCAAGAACCATTCTTACCTACGCATAAAACCACAACGGTGTTTCATCAAGTTTGGTGTTTTAACCTTCTTGAAGGACCGGTCACAGTCAAATTTGATTCAATTAAAGTAGGAGAAACAAACACCCGCCAGCCACCTTTATGCAAAACTAGTTGCATGTCAGTCGGTGGAACCGGTCTCATGTGCGTGGACATGTAAGGTTGGTCCGGGCCGCTTCATCCCACAATACCGCCGAATAAAAATAATACATTGGTGATAAGCAGTATGACTATCACCATCCACAATCTTTGTGTTCTACTCGTGCATATCATCTACGCGTAGAACTGGCTCAGATGCCACTGTTGGGAAACGTTGCATGGAAAACAAAAAAAATTCTACGCACACGCAAGATCTATCCATGGAGATGCATAGCTATGAGAGGGGGAGAGCATCTTCATACCCTTGAAGGTCGCTAAGCGGAAGCGTTTATCAACATGGTTGATGTAGCCGTACACCTTCACGATCCGTCCTGATCAAGTACCGAACGTACGGCACCTCCGTGTTCAGCACACATTCAGCTTGATGACTTCCTCGCTTTCTTGATCCAGCAAGAGGGGCAAAGTAGTAGATGAGTTTTGGCAGCACGACGATGTGGTGACGGTGTGGGTGAAGAACAATCTCCGCAGGGCTTCGCTAAGCACAACGAAAACTATGACGGAGGATAAACTAGAGGGATGGGGTTGCCGGCACACAGCTTGGTTCCGGGTGCTAGCCCTGCCCCTCTATTTATATTTTGAGCCCCGGGGTAGAAACTTGGAGAAGGAGCCTCCTAAAAGTCGGTTTTGCCCGCAAGGAAGAGTCCTTCTCGGACTTCCAGGACCAGACACCGCAGTCCTCGGCGTCTGGCCCAGATGCCATGGGCATCGGCGTTGGGAAACGTTGTGAGGAAAAAAATCTACGCACACGCAATGATATATCCATGAAGATGCATACCAATGAGGGGGAGAGTGTGTCTACGTATCCTCGTAGACCGTAAGCGGAAGCGTTAAACAACGCGGTTGATGTAGTTGAACTTCTTCGCGCTTCAATCGCTCAAGTACCGAACGCATGGCACCTCCACGTTCTGCACACATTCAGCCCGGTGACGTCCCTCGCCTTCTTGATCCAGCAAGGCATCGAGGTAGTAGATGAGTTCCGTCAGCATGATGGCATGGTGACGGTGATGGTGAAGCAATCCTCGCAGGGCTTCGCCTAAGCATTACGAAAATATGACCAAGGGTGTAGACATTGGAGGGGGGTGCCGCACACGGCTAAGCAATTGTCTGGGGTGTGCTAGGGGCGTCCCCCATATATATAGGTGGGATGGGGAGGGGAGAGGCCAGGAGGCGCCCCAAGTAGGACCCAATCCTACTTGGGTTCCTCCTTGGCCGACCCCCCCTTTCTTATTTACCGGAGGGGGAAGGAAAGAGGAGGGAGGAGGGAAGGAAGGAGAGGCCGAATCCCCCCTTTCCTTCTCCCTTCCCCTCTTTCCTTCTCCTCTGGTTCGGCCCATATGGGGGGCGCACCAGCCCCTGGTGGCTGGTGTGTTTCCCCTCTTGGCCCATAAGGCCCATATCTTTTGTCGGGGTTGCCCGGAACCCCTTCCGGTGACTCGATATGTACCCGGTACCCCCCGGAACACTTCCGGTGTCTGAATACTACCTCTAGACCATTTAGAGACTCCTCGTCATGTCTGCGATCTTATCCGAGACTCCGAACAACATTCGTCACCAAATCATATAACTCATATAATAGCATATCGTCATCGAATGTTAAGCGTGCGGACCCTACGGGTTCAAGAAATATATAGACATGACCGAGACACCTCTCCGGTTAATAACCAATAGTAGAACCTAGATGCCCATATTGGCTCCTACATATTCTACGAAGATCTTTATCGGTCGAACCATTATGACAACATACGCTATTCCCTTTGTCTGTCGGTATGTTATTTGCCCGAGATTCGATAGTCGGTATCTTCATACCTAGTTCAATCTCATTACCGACAAGTCTATTTACTCGTTCTGTAATACATCATCCTGCAACTAAATCATTAGTAACTTTGCTTGCAAGGCTTCTTATGATGTGCATTATCAAGAGGGCCCAGAGATACCTCTCCGATACTTGGAGTGACAAATTCTAATCTCGATCTATGCCAACTGAACAAGCACCTTCGGAGATACCTGTAGAGCATATTTATAATCACCCAGTTACCTTGTCACGTTTGATAGCACACACGGCATTCCTCGGGCATCCAAGAGTTGCATAATCTCATAGTCAAAGGAATATGTATTTCACATGCAGAAAGCAATAGCAATAAAACTGAACAATCATTATGCTAAGCTAACGGATGGGTCTTGTCCATCACATCATTCTCCTAATGATGTGATCCCGTAATCAAATGACAACTCATGTCCATCATTAGGAAACCCTAACCATGTTTGATCAACGAGCTAGTCAAGTAGAGGCTCACTAGGGACACAATGTTTGTTTATGTATTCACACATGTATTAAAGTTTTCGGTCAATACAATTCTAGCATGAATAATAAACCTTTATCATGAATAAGGAAATATAAAATAACAACTTTATTATTGCCTCTAGGGCATATTTCCTTTAGTCTCCCACTTGCACTAGAGTCTAGATTACATAGTAATGAATCTAACACCCATGGAGTCTTGGTGCTGATCATGTTTTGCTCATGGAAGAGGCTTAGTCAACCGGTCTGCTACATTTAGATCCATATGTATTTTGCAAATTTCTATGTCTCCCTCCTTGACTTGATCATGGATGGAGTTGAAGCGTATTTTGTTGTGTTTGGTGCTTCTGTGAAATCTGGATTCCTTCGTTAAGGCAATTGCTCCAGTATTGTCACAAAAGATTTTCATTGGACCCGATGCACTAGGTATTACACCTAGATCGGATATGAACTCCTTCATCTAGACTCCTTCATTTGCTACTTCTGAAGTAGCTATGTACTCTGGTTCACACATAGATCCCGCTTGATGCTTGGCTTGGAGTTGCACCAACTGCGACTCCACCATTCAATAGAAATATGTATCCGGTTTTTGACTTAGAGTCATTCGGATCAGTGTCAGAGCTAGCATCGACGTAACCTTTTATGATGAGCTCTCTGTCACGTCCATAAACGAGAAACATATCCTTGGTCCTTTTTAGGTACTTTAGGATATTTTTGACCGTTGTCCAGTGATCCACTCTTGTATTACTTTGATAACTCCCTGCCAGACTTATGGCAAGGCACACATCAGGTATGGTACACAGCATAGCATACATGATAGAACCTATGGCTGAGGCATAGGGAATGACTTTCATTTTCTCTCTATCTTCTGCAGTGGTCCGGCTTTGAGTCTGACTCAACTTCACACCTTGCAATACAGGCAAGAACCATTTCTTTATTGATCCATTTTGAACTTCTTCAAAATTTTGTCAAGGTATGTGCTTTGTGAAAGTCCTATTAAGCGTCTTGATCTATCTCTATAGATCTCGATGCCCAATATATAAGCAGCTTCACCGAGGTCTTTCATTATGCAAGTATCCTTTTATGCTATCCAGAAATTCCTTAACCTTTCCAATCAACAATGTGTCATCCACATATAATATTAGAAATGCTATAGAGCTCCCACTCACTTTCTTGTAAATACAGGCTTCTCCGAAAGTCTGCATAAAACCATATGCTTTTTATCACTTCATCAAAGCGTATATTCCAACTCTGAGATGCTTGCACCAGTCCATAGATGGATCGCTGGAGCTTGCACACTTTGTTAGCACCTTTAGGATCGACAAAACCTTCTGGTTGCATCATATACAACTCTTATTTAATAAATCCATTAAGGAATGCAGTTTTGACGTCCATTTGCTAGATTTCATAATCATAAAATGCGGCAATTCCTAACATGATTCGGACAGACTTAAGCATCGCTATGGGTGAGAAGGTCTAATCATAGTCAACTCCTTGAACTTGTCAAAAGTCTTTTGCGACAAGTCAAGGTTTGTAGACAGTAACATTACCATCAGCACCAGTCTTCTTCTTGAAGATCCATTTATTCTCTATGGCTCACCGATCATCGGGCAAGTCCACCAAAGTCCACACTTTGTTCTCATACATGTATCCTATCTCAGATTTCATGGCCTCAAGCCATTTATCGGAATCTGGGCTCATCATAGCTTCTTCATAGTTCATAGGTTCACCATGGTCTAGTAACATAACTTCCAGTGCAGGATTATCATACCACTCTGGTGTAGAATGTGCTCTGTTCGACCTATGAGGTCTAGTAGTAACTTGATCTGAAGTTTCATGATCATCGTCATTATCTTCCTCTCTAGTTGGTGTAGGCATCATGGGAACGGATTTCTCTGATGTGCTACTTTCCAATTCAAGAGAAGGTACAATTACCTCATCAAGTTCTACTTTCCTCCCACTCACTTCTTTCAAGAGAAACTCCTTCTCTAGAAATGTTCCATTCTTGGCAACAAAGATCTTGCCTTCGGATCTGTAGTAGAAGGTGTACCCAATTGTTTCCTTAGGGTATCCTACGAAGACACACTTCTCCTATTTGGGTTTGAGCTTATCAGGCTGAAGCCTTTTGACATAAGTGTCACAACCCCAAACTTTCAGAAACGACAACTTAGGTTTCTTGCCAAACCATAGTTCATATGATGTCGTCTCAACGGATTTAGACGGTGCCCTATTTAACGTGAATGCAGCTGTCTCTAATGCATAACCCCGAAACAATAGTGGTAAATTAGTAAGAGACATCATAGATCACACCATATCTAATAAAGTACGGTTACGATGTTCGGACACACCATTACGCTGTGGTGTTCCAGGTGGCAAGAGTTGTGAAACTATTCCACATTTTTTTAAATGACGGCCAAACTCGTAACTGACACATCTCCGTCGTATCAATAACTTTTGATTGTTCAATGCCAAGATTCTACAACTTTTACATACTTTTGGTAACTTTTTATAAAATTGTTGGGACTAACGTATTGATCCAGTGCCCAGTGCCAGTTCCTGTTTGTTGCATGTTTTTGTTTCATAGAAAATCCATATCAAACGGAGTCCAAACGGGATAAAACTTATGGAGTTTTTTTGGAATATATGTGAATTTTGGGAAGTGGGATCAACGCGAGACGATGCCTGAGGGGCCCACAAGGGTGAGGGGCGCGCCCTGGGACCTCGTGGCCACTCCGTAAGGCGGTTGGTGCCCATATTTCGCCGCAAGAAAGCTAATATCCGGATAGAAATCGTGTTAAAATTTTAGCCAAATAGGAGTTACGGATCTCCGGGAATTTAAGAAACGGTGAAGGGCCAGAATCTGGGAGCGCAGAAACATAAGAAAACAAAGAGAGAGATCCAATCTCGAAGGGGCTCTCGCCCCTCCGCCGCCATGGAAGCCAAGGACGAGAGGGGAAACCGTTCTCCCATCTAGGGGGAAGGTCAAGGAAGAAGAAGAAGAAGAAGAAGAAGAAGAAGAAGAAGAAGAAGAAGAAGAAGAAGAAGAAGAAGAAGAAGAAGAAGAAGAAGAAGAAGAAGAAGAAGAAGAAGAAGAAGAAGAAGAAGGGGGGCTCTCTCCCCCTCTCTCCCGGTGGCGCCAGAACACCGTTGAGGCCATCATCACGACAACGATCTACACCAACAACTTCACCGCCGCCATCACCAACTCTTCGCCCCTCTATGCAGCGGTGTAACACCCCTTCTCACTGCTGTAATCTCTACTTGAACATGGTGCTCAACGCTATATGTTATTTGCCAATGATGTATGGCTATCCTATGATGTTTGAGTAGATCCGTTTTGTCCTATGGGTTGATTGATGATCGTGATTGGTTTGAGTTGCATGTTTTATTTTATTGGTGCTGTCCTATGGTGCTCTCCGTGTCGCGCAAGCATGAGGGATCCACGCTGTAGGGTTTGCAATATGTTCATGATTTGCTTATGGTGGGTGGCGTGAGTGACGGAAGCGCAGACCCGAGTAAGTAGGTTGTTTGCATATGGGAATAAAGAGGACTTAATACTTTAATGCTATGGTTGGGTTTTACCTTAATGATCTTTAGTAGTTTCGGATGCTTGCTAGAGTTCCAATCATAAGTGCATATGATCCAAGTAGAGAAAGTATGTTAGCTGATGCCTCTCCCTCATATAAAATTGCAATAATGATTACCGGTCTAGTTATCGATTGCCTAGGGACAAATAAATTTCTCGTGACAAAAAGTTCTCTACTAAAACTAACTTAGTTGTGTGTTTATCTAAACATCCCCTAGATTTTATTTACATGCTTTTTATTATCTTACAAACCTATCCTACAACACCTACAAAGTACTTCTAGTTTTATACTTGTTCTAGGTAAAGCGAATGTTAAGCGTGTGAAGAGTTGTATCGGTGGTCGATAGAACTTGAGGGAATATTTGTTCTACCTTTAGCTCCTCATTGGTTCTACGCTCTTATTTCCCGAGAAAGGCTGCAATTGATACCCTATACTTGTGGGTTATCAAGACCTTTTTCTGGCACCGTTGCCGGGGAGCAATAGCGTGGGGTGAATATTCTCGTGTGTGCTTGTTTGCTTTATCACTAAGTAGAGTTTATTTGTTGTTCTAAGTTGTTCTCTATCTTTAGTTATGGATACGAAACACGAAATACCAAAAAAATTAGGTGTACTTGCTACTCATGGAGATGGGGAACCTCCTAAAACCCTCGATGCTCATTATGTGAAAGATATTATTCACTACTTTAATAATCCTGAGAAAACTCCATTCAATTATGTAATGGTAGACACATTGGATCAATGTGAATACTTTAGGGATTACCGCTTGACTCAAAAAGGGAAACTGTTATGGGATCAATTTCATATGTTGCATTGGTATGCTCGGGAGCTTTGCTTGAGATATGATTATACTTGTTGCTATAGGATGAAGGCTCCGCACCTTCCCTTTTCATGCAAATTTAATGATAATGAAACCTTGGCTTCTTATGCTAAAGGTATATATGATTACTATGATGTGGAACAAATAGAAGAGTTTGTTGCTTTTATGGGTGCTTATGAAGTTGAATCTTTGTTTAAGTATGAAGCTTTTGTTGATAATATTTATAGGCCTGAAAATTTTTCAATACTTAAATATTGCTATGATAATTATGAATACAATGCCGATATTGATGCGTTTATTGAGAAAGTCTCCGTTGTCCAAGAAGAGACTAACATTTTGCAGGAGTCTATGGAAGAAGAAATTGATGAAACTATGAGCTCATTGGATGAAAGAGATGACGAGGAGAGTGAAGAACAAAAGGAGGAAGAGCGGATTAGCTACCCGTGCCCACCTTCTAATGAGAGTAACTCTTCTACTCATACATTGTTTAATGTCCCTTCGTTCTTACCGAAGGATGAATGCTATGATAATTACTATGATCCCGTTGATTCATTTGAAATATCCCTTTTTGATGAACTAGATATTTGCTATGCTTGTGGCCAAGATGCCAATATGAATTATGCTTATGGAGATGAACTTGCTATAGTTCCTTATGTTAAGAATGAGATTGTTTCTATTGCACCCACACATGATAGTCCTATTATCTTTTTGAATTCTCCAAACTACACTATATCGGAGAAGTGTGTTCTTATTAAGGATTATATTGATGGATTGCCTTTTACCGTAGCACATGATAATTTTGATGAATGTAATATGCATGTGCTTGCTGCTCCTACTTGCAATTATTATGAGAGAGGAGCTACATCTCCACTTCTCTATGTTTCCAACATGATAAAATTGCAAGAAACTACTTATGCTATGTATTGGCCTTTACTTGATGTGCATGAATTGTTCTTTTATGACATGCCGATGCATAGGAAGAGAGTTAGACTTCGTCACTACATGATATATGATACTTTGTGCTCACTACTAAATTATAAATCATTGTTAATTAAAATTGGCTTTGATATACCTTGGGATCCGGGTGGATCCATTACATGAGCACTATATGCCTAGCTTAATGGCTTTAAAGAAAGTGCTGCCAGGGAGACAACCTAGAAGTTTTAGAGAGTCATTTATTTCTGTTGAGTGCTTTTATTAAGTTTAAAAGCAAAAAAATAAAGATGGGAACCTAAAACTTTTCAAAAAGAGAAGTGAAAGTGAGAGGGGCGGGCGTTGTGAAAGTAGGAGCTAGCCTTGAACTTTGTTCATGCCCATGGGAACTTTGTGAATCTTAATTACAGAAACTTTTCAACAAAAATAATTATCCCCTTGTATAAATTCATTGTATTATAAAAATAATGTGCCAAGATTTGCCTTTAGGATGATTAGATTGCTTGTTTGGTATGTGAAGTGGAAAAAACAGATAATTTGGCTGTAGCGCGTGAGTTTACATTTTTTACTAGAAAGTCAAATGGTTCTAAAACTTTTTGCATAGTACTTATATACAAATTGTTTATTTTGTCCTAATTTTTCAGAGGGAGTTATAGAATTATGGTAGATGTTCAGATTGCTACAGACTGTCCTGTTTAAGACAGATTCTATTTTTAATGCATTGTTTTGCTCGTTTTGATGAAACTATCAATTTTATCGGTGGTATAAGCCATAGAGAAGTTATAATACAGTAGATACAATGCAAAAATAAAATATGAATGAGTTTCCAATAGTACTTAAAGTGGTGATTTGTTTTATTATACTAACGGATCTCACGGGGGTTTTGCTAAGTTTTGTGTGGTTGAAGTTTTCAAGTTGTGGGTGAGATCACGATGGATGAAGGAATAAGGAGTGGAAAGAGCCTAAGCTTGGGGATGCCCGAGGCACCCAAAGTTAATATCCAAGGACTCCCAAGCAACTAAGCTTGGGGGTTCCCCGGAAGGCATCCCCTCTTTCTTCTAACGATCATCGGTAATTTTAATTGGAGCTATATTTTTATTCGTCACATGATATGCGTAAATCTTGGAGCATCGTGTGCCTTTTCTTTTTCTTTTAATAATGCACCATGCTGGTATGAGATAGTCCTTGGTTGATTTATAGAATGCTCTTTGCACTTCACTTATATCTTTTGAGTATGGCTTTATAGAATGCTTCATATGCTTCACTTATATCATTTGAAGTTTGGATTGCCTGTTTCTCAACACATAGAAAACCGCCATTTGTAGAATGCTCTTTTGCAATTATATTAGTTAGAGCATGGGAATATATTTTGTAGAAAGAATTAAACTCTTGCTTCACTTATATCTATTTAGAGAGTCAACAGGAATTGGTCATGCACATGGTTAGTAATAAAATCCTACATAAAACTGATAGACCGCTGAATATGATATGCTTGATTCCCTACAACAGTTTTGTGATATAAAGATGGTGATATTAGAGTCATGCTAGTGAGTAGTTGTGAATTTGAGAAATACTTGAGTTGAGGTTTGTGATTCTCGTAGCATGCACGCATGGTGAACTGTTATGTAACGAAGTTGGAGCATGAGGTATTTTTTGATTGTCATCCTTTGTGTGGAGGTCGGGATCGCGCGATGGTTAACTCCTACCAATCCTTCCCCTAGGAGCATGCGTGTAGTGCTTGGTTTCGATGACTAATAGATTTTTGCAATGAGTATGTGAGTTCTTTATGACTAATGTTGAGTTCATGGATTATACGCACTCTCACCCTTCCACCATTGCTAGCCTCTCTTATGCCATGCAATTTTTGCCGGTACCATACACCCACCATATACCTTCCTCAAAACAGCCACCATACCTACCTATTATGGCATTACCATAGCCATTCCGAGATATATTGCCATGCAACTTCCATCATCTTCATATACATGACTTGAGCATTCATTGCCATATTGCTTTGCATGATCGTAAGATAGCTAGCATGATATTTTCAGGGCTTGTCTGTTTTTTGATATCTTTGCTATGCTAGATCATTGCACATCCTGGTACACTGCCAGAGGCATTCATATAGAGTCATATTGTTCTAGATATCGAGTTGTAAGTAAACAAAAGTGTGATGATCATCATTATTAGAGCATTGCCCCATGTGAGGAAATAAAAATAAAAGAGGCCAAAGAAGCCCAAATAAAAAAAGAGGCCAAAGAAGCCCACCAAAAAACAAAAAATATGAGAGAAAAAGAGAGAAGGGGCAATGGTACTATCCTTTTACCACACTTGTGCTTCAAAGTAGCACCATGTTCTTCATAGAGAGAGTCTCCTATGTTGTCACTTTCATATACTAGTGGGAATTTGTCATTATAGAACTTGGCTTGTATATTCCGATGATGGGCTTCCTCAAATGCCTGAGGTCTTCATGAGCAAGCAAGTTGGATGCACACCCACTTAGTTTTCAGTTTGAGCTTTCATACAGTTTTAGATCTAGTGCATACATTGCATGGCAATCCATACTCACTCACATTGATATCTATCAATGGGCATCTCCATAGCCCATTGATACGCCTAGTTGATGTGAGACTATCTCCTTCTTTTTTGTCTTCTCCACAACCACCATATTCTATTCCACCCATAGTACTATGTCCATGGCTCACGCTCATGTATTGCGTGAAAGTTGAAAGGGTTTGAGAACACCAAAAGTATGAAACAATTGCTTGTCTTGTCATCGGGGTTGTGCATGATTTGAATATTTTGTGTGGTGAAGATGGAGCATAGCCAGACTATACGATTTTGTAGGGATAACTTTCTTTGGCTATTTTGAAAAGACATGATTGCTTTATTAGTATGCTTGAAGTATTATTGTCTTAATGTCAAATGATAGACTATTGCTTTGAATCACTCATGTCTTAATATTCATGCCATGATTAGATTACATGATAAAGATTATCTTAGGTAGCATTCCACATCAAAAATTATCTTTTTTATCATTTACCTACTCGAGGACGAGCAGGAATTAAGCTTGGGGATGTTGATACATCTCCGTCGCACCTATAATTTTTGATTGTTCCATGCCAATATTCTACAACTTTTACATACTTTTGGCAACTTTTTATACCATTTTTGGGACTAACAAATTGATCCAGTGCCCTGTGCTAGTTCCTGTTTGTTGCATGTTTTTTGTTTCATAGAAAATCCATATCAAACAGAGTCCAAATGGGATAAAAACTTACGGAGATTTTTTTGAATATATGTGAATTTTGGGAAGTGGAATCAACGCGAGACTATGCCCGAGGGGCCCACGTGGGTGAGGGGCGGCCCCAGGGGTAGGGCGCGCCCTGGGTCCTCGTAGCCACTACATAAGATGGTTTATGCCCTTCTTTTGCTGCAAGAAAGCTAATATCTGGAAAGAAATCGTGTTCAAATTTCAGCCCAATCGGAGTTACGGATCTCAGGAATTTAAGAAACGGTGAAAGGCCAGAATCTGGGAGTGCAGAAACAGAAGGAAACAGAGAGAGATCCAGTCTCGGAGGGGCTCTTGCCCCTCCACCACCATGGTAGCCAAGGAACAGAGGGGAAAGCCTTCTCCCATCTAGGTGGAAGGTCAAGGAAGAATAAGAAGGGGGGCTCTCTCCCCCTCTCTCCTGGTGGCGCCGGAACGCGCCGGGGCCATCATCGCGACAACGATCTACACCAACAACTTCACCGCAGTCATCACCAACTCTTCGCCCCTCTATGCAGCAGTGTGACACCCTTTCTACCCGCTGTAATCTCTACTTGAACATGGTGATCAACGCTATATATTATTTCCCAATGATGTATGGCTATCCTATGATGTTTGAGTAGATCCGTTTTGTCATATGGGTTGATTGATGATCGTGATTGGTTTGAGTGGCATGTTTTATTTTATTGGTGCTGTCCTATGGTGCTCTCCGTGTCGCGCAAGCATGAGGGATCCATGCTGTAGGGTTTGCAATATGTTCATGATTTGCTTATGGTGGGTGGCGTGAGTGACAAAAGCACAAACCCGAGTAAGTAGGTTGTTTGTGTATGGGAATAAAGAGGACTTGATACTTTAATGCTATGGTTGGGTTTTACCTTAATGATCTTTAGTAGTTGCGGATGCTTGCTAGAGTTCCAATCATAAGTGCATATGATCCAAGTAGAGAAAGTATGTTAGCTTATGCCTCTCCCTCATATAAAATTGCATTAATGATTACTGGTCTAGTTATCGATTGCCTAGGGACAAATAACTTTCTCTTAAAAAAACTCTCTACTAAAACTAACTTAGTTGTGTATTTATCTAAATAGCCCCTAGCTTTTATTTACACGCTTTTTATTATCTTGCAAACCTATCCTACAACACCTACTAAGTACTTCTAGTTTCTAGGTAAAGTGAGCGTTAAACGTGCATAGAGTTGTATCGGTGGTCGATAGAACTTGAGGGAATATTTGTTCTAACTTTAGCTCCTCGTTTGGTTCGACACTCTTATTTATCGAGAGAGGCTACAGCTGACCCCCTATACTTGTGGGTTATCAGTAACTCAAATATTCTCCTCCGCGATCAAATCGTAGAAACTTTATTTTCTTGTTATGGTGATTCTCCACTTCACTATGAAATTCTTTGAAATTTTCAAATGTTTCAGACTTGTATTTCATTAAGTAGATATACCCATATCTGCTCAAATCATCTGCGAAGGTCAGAAAATAACGATACCTAGCGCGTGCGTCAACACTCCTTGGACCGCATACATTGGTATGTATTATTTCCAATAAGTCATTGGTTCGCTCCATTGTTCCGGAGAACGGAGTTTTAGTCATCTTGCCCATGAGGCATGGTTCGCAAGTATCAAATGATTCATAATCAAGTGATTCCAAAAGCCCATCTGCATGGAGTTTCTTCATGCGCTTTGCACTAATATGACCTAAACGGCAGTGCCACAAATATGTTGCACTATCATTATCAACTATGCATCTTTTGGCATCAATATTATGAAAATGTGTATCACCACAATCAAGATTCAACAAAATAGACCACTTTTCAAGGGTGCATGACCATAAAAGATATTACTCATATAAATAGAACAACCATTATTCTCTGATTTAAAAGAATAACCATCTCGCACTAAACAAGATCCAGATATAATGTTCATGCTCAATGCTGGCACCGAATAACAATTATTCAGGTCTAAAACTAATCCTGAAGGTAGATGTAGAGGTAGCGTGCCGACAGAGATCACATCGTCCTTGGAATCATTCCCAACGTGCATCATCACCTCGTCCTTAGCCAGTCTTCATTTAATTCGAAGCTCCTGTTTCGAGTTACAAATATGAGCAACCGAACCAATATGAAATACTCAGACGTTACTATGAGCATTAGTAAGGTACACATCAATAACATGTATATCAAATATACCTTTGTTCACTTTGCCATCCTTCTTATCCGCCAAATACTTGGGGCAGTTACACTTCAAGTGACCAGTCCCTTTGCAGTAGAAGCACTCAGTTTCAGGCTTGGGTCCAGCTTTGGGCTTCTTCCCGGGAGTGGCAACTTGCTTGCCATTCTTCTTGAAGTTCCCCTTCTTTCCCTCGCCCTTTTTCTTGATACTAGTGGTATTGTTAACCATGAACACTTGATGCTCCTTCTTGATTCGTACCTCCACAGCTTTGAGCATTGCGAAGAGCTCGGGAATTTTCTTTTCCATCCCTTGCATATTATAGTTCATCACGAAGCCTTTGTAGCTTGGTGGCAGTGATTAAAGAACTCTGTCAATAACACTATCATCTGGAAGATTAACTCCCAGCTGAGTCAAGTGATTATGATACCCAGACATTTTGAGTATGTGTTCACTCACAGAACTATTCTCCTCCATCTTGCAACTAGAACTTGTTAGATACTTCATATCTCTCAACTCAGGCATTTGCTGAAATATTAACTTGTCAACTCCTGAAACATCTCATATGGTCCCTGACATTCAAAACGTCTTTGAAGTCCCGATTCTAAGCCGTAAAGCATGGAACACTGAACTATCGAATAGTCATCAGATCGAGCTTGCCAGATGTTCAAAACATCAGCATTTGCTCCTTCAGCAGGCCTTTCACCTAACGGTGCATCAAGGACAAAATTCTTCTATGCAACAATGAGGGTAATCCTCTAGTTACGGCCAGTCCGTGTAGTTGCTACCATAATATTTCAACTTAGCTTTCTCTAGGAATGCATTAAAATTCAGGGGAACGGTAGCAAGGGCCATTGATCTACAACATAGCTATGCAAATACTATTAGCACTAAGTTCATGATAAATTAAGTTTAATTAATCAAATTACTTAAGAATTCCCACTTAGATAGACATCCCTCAAGTCATCTAAGTGATACGTGATCCAAATCAACTAATCCATGTCCAATCATCACGTGAGATGGAATAGTCATCTATGGTGAACATCTCTATGTTGATCATATCTACTATATGATTCATGTTCGAACTTTCGGTCTCCAGTGTTCCGAGGCCATGTCTGTACATGCTAGGCTCTTCAAGTTTAACCTAAGTATTCCGCATGTGCAAAACTGTCTTGCACCCGTTGTATGTGAACGTAGAGTCTATCACACCCGATCATTACGTGGTGTCTTGAAACGACAAACTGTAGCAACGGTGCATACATAGGGAGAACACTTTTATCTTGAAATTTAGTGAAGGGATCATCTTATAATGCTAGCGTCGTTCTAGCAAAATAAGATTTAAATAAGATAAACATCACATGCTACCAAAATAGGTGACATGATATGGCCATCATCATCTTGTGCTTTTGATCTCCATCTCCAAAGCATCGTCATGATCTCCATCGTCACCGGCTTGACACCTTGATATCCATTGTAGCGTCGTGGTTGTCTCGCCAACTATTGCTTCTACAACTATCGCTAATGCATAGTGATAAAGTAAAGCAATTACATGGCATTTGCACTTCATACAATAAAGAGACAACCATAAGGCTCCTGCCAGTTGCCTATAACTTTTACAAAACATGATCATCACATACAATAACATATATCACATCATGTCTTGACCATATCACTGAAGGAAATATGCCCTAGAGGCAATAATAAAGTTGTTATTTTATATTTCCTTATTCATGATAAATGTTTATTATTCATGATAGAATTGTATTATCTGGAAACTTGATACATGTATGTATACATAGACAAAACACCATGTCCCTAGTATGCCTCTACTTGACTAGCTCATTGATTAAAGATGGTTAAGTTTCCTAGCCATGGACATGTGTTGTCATTTGATGAACGGGCATCATTAGGAGAATTATGTGATGGACAAGACCCATATGTTAGCTTAGCATAATGATCGTTCAGTTTTATTGCTACTGCTTTCTTCATGTCAAATATATATTCCTCCGACTATGAGATTATGCAACTCCCGGACACCGGAGGAATACCTTGTGTGCCATCAAACGTCACAACGTAACTGGGTGATTATAAAGATGCTCTATAGGTATCTCTGAAGGTGTTTGTTGGGTTGGCATAGATTGAGACTAGGATTTGTCACTCCGAGTATCGGAGAGGTATCTCTGGGCCCTCTCGGTAATGCACATCATATGAAGCCTTGCAAGCAATGTGACTAATGAGTTAGTTACGGGATAATGCAATATAGAAAAAAAGAGACTTGCTGATGACCCACAAGTATAGGGGATCTATCGTAGTCCTTTCGATAAGTAAGAGTGTCGAACCCAACGAGGAGCAGAAGGAAATGACAAGCGGTTTTCAGTAAGGTATTCTCTGCAAGCACTGAAATTGTAGGTAACAGATAGTTTTGTGATAAGATAATTTGTAACGGGTAACAAGCAACAAAAGTAAATAAAGTGCAGCAAGGTGGCCCAATCCTTTTTGTAGCAAAGGACAAGCCTGGACAAACTCTTATAATAGGAAAAGCGCTCCCGAGGACACATGGGAATATCGTCAAGCTAGTTTCCATCACGCTCATATGATTCGCATTTGGTACTTTGATAATTTGATATGTGGGTGGACCGGTGCTTGGGTGTTGTTCTTACTTGAACAAGCATCCCACTTACGATTAACCTCTATTGCAATCATCTACAACTACAACAAAAGTATTAAGGTAAACCTAACCATAGCATGAAACATATGTATCCAAATCAGCCCCTTACGAAGCAACGCATAAACTAGGGTTTAAGCTTCTGTCACTCTAGCAACCCATCATCTACTTATTACTTCCCAATGCCTTCTTCTAGGCCCAAATAATGGTGAAGTGTTATGTAGTCGACGTTCACATAACACCACTAGAGGTTAGACAACATACATCTTATCAAAATATCAAACGAATACCAAATTCACATGACCACTAATAGCAAGACTTCTCCCTTGTCCTGAGGAACAAATGTAACTACTCACAAAGCATATTCATGTTCATAATCAGAGGGGTAATAATATGCATAAAGGATCTGAACATATGATCTTCCACCAAATAAACAAACTACCATCAACTACAAGGAGTAATCAACACTACTAGCAACCTACTAGCACCAATCCCGAACTTGGAGACAAGAATTAGATACAAGAGATGAACTAGGGTTTGGAGATGAGATGGTGCTGGTGAAGATGTTGATGGAGATTGCCCTCTCTCAATGAGAGGAGCATTGGTGATGACGATGGTGATGATTTCCCCCACCTGGAGGGAAGTGTCCCCGGCAGAACAGCTCTGCCGGAGCCCTAGATTGGTTCCGCCAAGGTTCCTCCTCGTGGCGGCGGAGTCTCGTCCTGAAAGGTTGCCTTCTATTTTTTTTCTCATCGAAAGACTTCATATAGGAGAAGATGGGCATCGGAGAGCCACCAGGGGGGCCACGAGGTAGGGGGGTGCACCCCAGGGGGGCGCGCGCCCCCACCCTCGTGAGCAGGGTGTGGGCCCCCTGGCCTTCATCTTTGGCGACGATTTTTCTTTATTTATTTTAAGATATTCCGTGGAGTTTCAGGACTTTTGGAGTTGCGCAGAATAGGTCTTCAATATTTGCTCCTTTTCCAGCCCAGAATTCCAGCTGCCGGCATTCTCCCTCTTCATGTAAACCTTGTAAAATAAGAGAGAATAGCCATAAGTATTGTGACATAACGCGAAATAAAAACCCATAATGCAATAAATATTGACATAAAAGCATGATGCAAAATGGACGTATCACTTGCCGGTAACGAGATTGAACTAGGTATGAAGATACCGACGATCGAATCTCGGGCAAGTAACATACCGATGACAAAGGGAATAACGTATGTTGACATAGCGGTTCAACTGATAAAGATCTTCATAGAATATGTGGGAACCAATATGAGCATCCAGGTTCCGCTATTGGTTATTGACCGGAGAGGTGTATCGGTCATGTCTATATAGTTCTCAAACCTGTAGGGTCCGCACGCTTAACATTCGATGACGATATGTATTATATGAGTTATGTGTTTCAGTGATCGAAGCTTGTTCGGAGTCCCGGATGAGATCACGGACATGACAAGGAGTCTCGAAATGGTCGAGAGGTAAAGATTGATATATTGGAAGATAGTATTCGGACACCGGAAGGGTTCCAGAGTGTATCGGGTACATACCGGAGTACCGGAGGGGTTACTCGAACCCCCCGGGGAAAGATGTGGGCCATATGGGCCATAGGAGGGAGGTTAACCAGGCCACAAGGGGCTGATGCCCCCCCCCCCAGAAGGGGCTGATGCGCCCCCCACAAGGGAGGAGGCCGAATTGGACTAGGGAAGGGGGCGCCACCCCCCTTTCCTTCTCCTACTCCCTCCCTTTCTGCCTTTCCCCCTCCGGTAGAAGGAAACAAGGGGGGTGAATTCAACTAGGAGTCCAAGTGGGACTCCTTCCCACTTGGGGCACGCCTGGGTGCCTCCTCTCCCTCCCTCCTTTATATATGGGGTGGGCGCTGACGGTGTCCTAGACTAGGGGGTACTCACCACGTCGTCTCCCGATCAGTTGGATTGGGCCGAGGACCCCCATGGCCGTATACTCATGGGCCAGTTCGGACAACACCTGCCGCATACAAGGAAGACTCCACAAGACTTGGCGCCCAAGACAAGGACTCTCCTAAACCCTAGGCCTCCGGTGTCTTATATAAACCGAGGCCTGGCTAGTCAATAGACAATCTCATATTCATTACTATCATCTCATGGTAGATACATGTACTTTGTACTATACCCCATATGAATACAATCAAATGAAGGACGTAGGGTTTTACCTCCATCAAGAGGGCCTGAACCTGGGTAAAATCCCGTGTCCATGTTACCATCGCTCCAAGACGCCTAGCTTAGGACCCCTACTACGAGATTCGCCAGATATTGAACCGACATTGGTGCTTTCATTGAGAGCTTGCTAGGTGATCGTCGCGGATCGATGGGATGATCAGAGATACTTCGCCGATGCTTGTAAATGCTTTTTTTCGTCTGCATCGATCTGGCCAGCCAACGTATGTGTCAGAACCTTCATCAAACCGACCTCCGCATTCAGATCGGCAGTTCCGTATATTGGTCGGCCTGACGCAGTCTTGACGCACTCCGGCAAGGATGTCCCTCATCCATAATCATCTCATCTGCTATCAACTTCGACATCATCGGATAAGTCGACAGGTGCAATTGTTCTAGTTATTCACATTGTGCATATTAATAATATTTCAAAGTGTATTTTCTCCTTGTCGATGATTGTTCGTACTGCAGGTTTTGCAGTCTGGTCTACCTTGAGGCCGTTGTCTTAGGATGATCCGATATGCCATCGTTGTCCCGCTCGTCTTTCCGTAACCCGGGCGACCCTGCGAATTCGGATTTTGTCACCTCGTCACGCCGACGCCCTGCGACACATCGGCCTCGCACTAGGCCAAATCTCCTTTAATAATTTATTTTACATAAAAAAATTAAAAGAAATTCTCTTTTCTTTGTTTTGTTATTATTATCTGTCTTGTGCTACTTCTTGCACATAGACGGTGTCATGGCAGGCCGAAGTCATCATCCCGCTTGCGTCGACCAAGTTGTGACGTCGCCTCAACGCGCGTCCTTGTGCCAGCATCTCCGCGGCAACTCTGTCGGGACGACCTTGGCGGTCAGGCCGTATTTCTTTCATTATTTACTTTACTTAAATTCATTAAGTAGAGGATATATATATATATTATTATTATCTCTGGCTTGCACTATTTTATCTGTCCAGGCAATTGACTTAGACTCGGCCGCACTGTCACCTCGGCGTGCCGATGTCCGCAACCTAATTGTGGCATCGCCTTGGCGCGCTGCCCTGTGTTGGCAACCCCGCGTCGCCGCTTCATCAACCTACTCGGCCGGAGACTCCGGCATCACCCCGTTGACCTGCTTCGTCACCTCGGCTAAACTAGGAGCTTCAACTCTCCACAGCGGTCGTGTTGTGTCGCCACTTCAGAGTGCCCAGCTTTCCGCTCGGCCACCTCGAGGCCAGCTTGGGGGCTGGAACCCTGTCCCGCATCAAGCCCGGACCGCGTCATTAATGCCAAACACATTAACCAGCTAAGTCGCTTTCATACTCAAAGTTTTAAATTTTAAATTTGTGTTCGGTTCGACCAAGCATTATACCTTTTTGGTAAAAAGTTATTTGTGAAAAAAATTCCTTGTCCAAACTTTGTTTGTGGCACACAAATTCAAATACCCCGTTTACTTGGGGGCTTCCTTTATGAAGCCTTTCCTCTTGCATATGATTATACGTGTACGACTTCGTTCCTTGTTCGTGTATTACGCCACCATATGCACCATGTTGACTTAAGCGATTTGCAAGGTGGGTTGCCTTGCTCCTGTGTTTACCCCTATGTTCTCGATTGTTCGGCTAGGGAGTAAAGGGAGCACCTCTGCGATTGTCATGATCGGGTCATCCGAGCCGGACCTCAGACTGGGTGAAGCCGAAAGCTAGCACTCTTATTGTTTTCAATTATGGTCGGCACACAATGGAACTCATGAGTACAAAAAATCTATTGCACAAGTCTCATAGTAGCAATGAGCAACCGAAGAAAGGTATCGGTGGGGGTACTATTTTCTTCGAAGATGCTTCTTACACTTTGTCAGTAATATAGCATAAGTTCCCTGAGCGCGCTTTGTCTGTTACAGCCTTATGGCCTGATTGCCTGGTTATTGAAAACACCATTGATATGCTCGACAGGTGGAGTACATAACACTTTTCGGCCCTTGGCCGAAGAGGGAGAAGCCGACGGTCGGTTAAGATGCATTTAAAGTTCGGGTGAACACATATATGACATAAGTACTTCAGTACATACAATCATTATACATAAAATTCTTTTACCCAAGTCACTCAGGGGCTATTATATTTATGTGAGCTGTTTTATAATAAGTGTTCTTCTTCTTAGTCGTTGCAAAGCCTTTTTTCTATCACTCCTTTTTTTTGACACGAGTGTGTGGTCAATAGCCGGGGAGCCTAATTTCTCTCTCAAAGCTGCTAAAGTTTGCTAAACTGACCTAACGAGAAGTACTCCACCTTCGGGATAGGAGGCTGAAGCCGTAGGCTGACCCGCTTGAAGTCTTGAGATAGGATGTGTCATGTTAAAGCACGACAGAAGCACAATTGTTTTCTAAGACCAATTTTCTGATTGGCACCAAACAATTGATCTAGTTCGGACGTCGAGTTTTTCCTGACGTTTTTTTGGTTTTCCAATTCTATGGCACTCTTCAACTATTTGTGTGTTTTCCGCATAAGTCCCGCAGTGCAACGCCGGACACCTTTAGAGATTCGGCAAAAATTCTCGGATATTGCTATATATCCATCAGTTTCGAATTGTGTCTTCAGTCAATAGTTGGATTGCCCGGCTCCTGTGCTTGCCTCCTACATTCCGCTTTGTTTGGCTAGGTGTGCAAAGGGAGAACCACTGCGATTGTGCTTCCAACTCGCATGGTTAAGCACCTCGGTGGAGAAAGCCAAAAACTGACTGTCACAATAAGCGTGAACTGGTCAGCGATCCGAGGACTATGTTAAATGACAGGCCGTTCATAACATTGGCCGAAGTGTTAACCACTTCCTTATGTTAAAAAAATAATATAACATGCCTCTCTGCGTACCTTTGTTTATAAAACCGTATGGCTGGATTGCTTGGTTGCCTTAAATCTTTGCCCTCATAAAGGCTTTATAAAGTAGGCCAAACACTCCTCGGCTGCTGGCCGAGGAGGTTGAAGCCGATGGTCGGTCAACATAGTTTTGTACAATGCGGATCCGAGCATTAATGATGTAAAGTACTTGGATACATAGAGTCATTACACATAATTTGTGATTTTAATATGGTTATCGATCCTTAATTCGGCCTCACATGCCCGCATTAAGGCTCGGGGGCTACTAGGCTTCGGGCTTATTATTTACAAATATTAAAAGGGCACATCGATCTCCTGATATGGTGTTGCCACCCGACCAGTGTCTCGGGGGCTACTGCATTGACAATCCAATGCAGAAAATTTAAAACGCAATATAGTTTTCGAGGAGATTATTATCCTCAGGTTGGTCGGCCGCACCCAACCTAAGTCTCGAGGACTTTGCACACCGCGTTTCTATTCCTAAGTATGCTGTCGAGTTGGGAATTGATCCTCAGGCTGATTTTATGAATCGACCTGAGTCTCACGGGCTACTAGGGTCAGCGGTTTGATTCTTTCCTTCAGGTGAATCCCGAATATTAGGCCAACACGCACCATGAGGGCTACTAGCTATACATCTCGACAGAGATTACATTGCGTAATTCGGAATTAAATTCATAAAAATTAGCCCATGGACGAGGTGGTGCACCACCTCGGACACAGTCCAGCGTTGGTGCTCAGCTACAATAGACACCCCGGAAGCAGTCCGGCATAAAGCTCGAACGACAGTGGCTGGCTCCATAGAGGGCATTCCCGGCATTAAGCTCGGCTAAACTCCTTCAACTTTTTTGAACCAAGGTGATCTATGACACCTCGGATATAGTCCGGCGTTGGAGCTCGGATACAGTCCGGCATTAGAGCTTGGACATAGTCTGGTGTTGGAGCTTGGACATAATCCGGCGTTGGAGCTCGGATACATTCCAGCGTTGGAGCTCGGAAGCGGTCCGACATTGGTGCTCGGCTGCTAAAGATACCTCGAATGCAGTCCGGCGTTCGAGCTCGGACGCAAGAGGACGTTGCCATTCAGGAACAACTTCAAACCCGAGGTATGGCATAAAAGTAACAAGGCATTGATAAAGGTCGGAACCTTAAAGGGGCTCCTCAGATACCCGACGTGTAAACTCTTCGGAGTCACCTCGGCGATCCTCGAGATCAAACACGAGAAGATTTGTTGAACCAGTTTTCAAGACCAACAACCAAAGGTGAAGAACAGTTCGGAAGAATCAAGGAGCATCCCCAACTTGAAGACCAGTTCAGGGGGCTACTAGCGGTGTCCTGGACTAGGGGGTACTCACCATGTTGTCTCCCAATCAGTTGGATTGGGCTGAGGACCCCCATGGCCGTATACTCATGGGACAGTTCGGACAACCCCTGCTGCATACAAGGAAGACTCCACAAGACTTGGCGCCCAAGACAAGGACTCTCCTAAACCCTAGGCCTCCGGTGTCTTATATAAACCGAGGCCTGGCTAGTCAATAGACAATCTCATATTCATTACTATCATCTCGTGGTAGATACATGTACTCTGTACTATACCCCATATGAATACAATCAAAAGCAGGATGTAGGGTTTTACCTCCATCAAGAGGGCCCAAACCTAGGTAAAATCTCGTGTCCATGTTACCATCGCTCCAAGACGCCTAGCTTAGGACCCCTACTACGAGATACGCCGGATATTGAACCGACAGGCGCCCCTAAAGAACAAGCCAATTGCTCCAAGCCGTGTGCGGCTCTCCCCTCCACAGATTACGCCTCCGGTGTGACGACCAGATTTTCGGGATATTAATTTCCCAGAAAATGGCCCTTGTGCTCACCAGCCCCAGGATTACTGTTAGCTGGCGAGACACCAACTTGATACAGTAACTCCAAGCAAAATACATAATATGTAGTACAAGACCATTCTGGCCTATGAGTACAACACAATGTTTCTAGTGGTTGATGGAGGAAGCGGTTTGTGGTTCATCTGCGTCTATGGGACTCCATTTCCCACAGGAACAGCTGACCTGGATAACTCCTATCTTCACGAGACTGCTATCACCATTGCGTAGGTTCCGGGGCTGTCATCGCAACGCTCCTCTCCATGCAAGAAATCTGGCCAAGACAATAGCCAGGGACAAGCCAGTGAGTACTTTTGAATGTACTTGCAAACATTATGAACACAGGTATAATATAACAAATGATAATCATACTCTGAAATATTCTATGATCACAACGTCAGTCACAAAATAAAATCCATGATGCACGTAAGCAAGTTATTCATATACAACATGAATAGGCAATACTGGAGTAGAGATAGAATGCACCGATCGGGTGTCTGAAGCGACGCCTCGAAAGGATGATAATTTAAAGCATGCCTCAGTCGGGCGTCTGAGCGACACCACATAAAGGGCTTATAAGTAGTTTAAATAACAAGCATGCCACAGTCGGGCGTCTGAGCGACACCACATAAAGGGCTTATAAGTAGTTTAAATAACAAGCATGCCACAGTCGGGCGTCTGAGCGACACCACATAAAGGGCTTATAAGTAATTTAAATGACAGGCGTGCCACAGTCGGGCGTCTAAGCGACACCACATAAAGGACTTATAAGAGAATAATCACAGTGAATATCCATGGGTAGAACCGTCCCAGGGATACTCAATAATTCAAATAATATAAATGGTTAATCCATAATAATAGTAATCATAATCATCAAGAGTCACAAGTCATGATTCGTGTTCGGGTTTAGCAATTTTTCCTCCGAAGAGCGACACTAAGACCGACACTTGACCCATCCCAGACTGTAGTCCTTAACCATGGACACGGCTATTTGAATAGATATAATCTCTGCAGAGGGTGTGCTCTTTACCCACGAGTAACGGATTTCTGTTAGTCCATCGGGACTAATTCCGTCTACGGTCTTTTAATTGAAAACACACCTGATCGCACACACCAGCCTGACTTACTGGTGTCTGGAATCACCCACGACACTCATTAAGCAAAACTCTAAGTGGGGAGGCTACAACCTCGACTAGCATGGGATCACAAAATTTATAACGCGCGCAAACTAGGGGAGCTACCGCCTCGGCTACAACCGGAAACACCCATGCCCCTGGACCAGGTGGCATGCCTACCGGATGCAGCCGGTATCTTCCACCATGGCCTCTCTGTACGGTGTGTGCTAGGAAGGGGTTGACAACTTACTGAACCGTACCCTACCTATGGCAGGGACAAGTGGTAGTATGAAATAAGTATGAGGGTTACTGGAACAAGACTCGATCTACGGCCGACTCGGGAGGTTTAAGTATTCCCTGCATGATTAGCACAACAATAATGTTTCAACCAACAAAAAGAATCACCACTCATCATACCTCACTATGCCATACCGGACACAACCATCTCGACGAAGACTGGAGACAAGCTCGTGTCTACCCAAGACAGAGGCTTTCCCGGATTCCTTCCGATAGGCATGAATGGCATACGAGGGTGATTACTATCACAAGCATATCAAATTCCAACAGCAAGGAACATTCATTATGCACTCATGAGTATGATCGTATCATCACATAAAATAACGAATACTTCGTGTTAAGGTGGCGTTGTAACTGTATCAAACAACACACAACAATATTATGACAGGGTCCAGAATGCTTGCCTTAAAGAGTATGCAAGTGGGGTGCATTTTTTGAAAGTTGCTTCCTTCTTCAAAATCCTATTTTAAGAAAATTCAAATCAACACATAGTTTCAAAATAGTACAAAAAATTTGTTCGGAAAATTTTCAATTAAATATGAAAATAAATTAGACAAAATTTGAGAAACAACAGAAAATGAATCAAATCATTTGGACTTATATTTAAAAAGTTATAGCCAGTCAAAGTTTAGTCAAAATCCTGTTTTTAAATAAAACAGAAAAGAAAAACGTTTCGAGGAGGAAGCGTACTCTGGGTTTTACGCTTTCACTTATGCCAGCGTGGATCGACTCGGGGTCACTAATACGTCTCCAACGTATCTACTTTTCCAAACACTTTTGCCCTTGTTTTGGACTCTAACTTGCATGATTTGAATGAAACTAACCCGGACTGACGATGTTTTCAGCAGAACTGCCATGATGTTGTTTTATGTGTAGAAAAGAAAAGTTCTCGGAATGTCCTGAAAATCCACGAAGGCACTTTTTGGAATTTATAAGAATTTTTGGCGAAAGAATTAATACCAGGGGGCCCATAGCCTATCCACGAGACAGGGGGGGCGCCCCCCCCCCTAGGGCGCGGCCTCCTATCTCGTGGGCCCCCTGGACCTCCTCCGACCTCAACTCGAACTCCATATATTCCGTCTCGGGGAGAAAAAAATCAGAGAGAAAGTTTCATCGCGTTTTACGACACGGAGCTGCCGCCAAGCCCTAATCTCTCTCGGGAGGGCTGATCTGGAGTCCGTTCGGGGCTCCGGAGAGGGGGATTCATCGCCGTCGTCATCATCAACCATCCTCCATCACCAATTTCATGATGCTCACCGCCGTGCGTGAGTAATTCCATCGTAGGCTTGCTGGACGGTGATGGGTTGGATGAGATTTACCATGTAATCAAGTTAGTTTTGTTAGGGATTGATCCCTAGTATCCACTATGTTCTGAGATTGATGTTGCTATGACTTTGCTATGCTTAATGCTTGTCACTAGGGCCCGAGTGCCATGATTTTAGATCTGAACCTATTATGTTTTCATGAATATATGTGTGTTCTTGATCCTATCTTGCAAGTCTATAGTCACCTATTATGTGTTATGATCCGACAACCCCGAAGTGACAATAATCAGGATACTTCTCGGTGATGACCGTAGTTTGAGGAGTTCATGTATTCACTATGTGCTAATGCATTGTTCCGGTTCTCTATTAAAAGGATGCTTTAATATCCCTTAGTTTCCGCTAGGACCCCTCTTCAACGGGAGGGTAGGACAAAAGATGTCATACAAGTTCTTTTCCATAAGCACGTATGACTATTTACGAAATACATGCCTACATTACATTGATGAATTGGAGCTAGTTCTATATCACCCTATGTTATAACTATTGCATGAGGAATCGCATCCGGCATAATTATCCATCACTGATCCATTGCCTACGAGCTTTTCATATATTCTTCTTCGCTTATTTACTTTTCCGTTGCTACTGTTACAACTACTACAAAAACCCAAAAACATTTATCTTTACTTTTGCTACCGTTACCTTTATTATCATACCACTTTTGCTACTAAACACTTTGCTGCAGATACTAAGTTATCCAGGTGTGGTTGAATTGACAACTCAACTGCTAATACTCAAGAATATTCTTGGCTTCCCTTGTGTCGAATCAATAAATTTGGGTTGAATACTCTACCCTCGAAAGCTGTTGCGATCCCCTATACTTGTGGGTTATCAAGACTAATTTCTGGCGCCGTTGCCGGGGAGCCTAGCTCTATTCTCTGAGTCACTTGGGATTTATATCTGCTGATCACTATGAAGAACTTGAAAGACGCTAAAACCAAGATTTTGCCCTCAACTACGAGGGGAGGTAAGGAACTGCCATCTAGCTCTGCACTAGATTCACCTTCCGTTATTAGTAGGCTTGCGACACCTAAACCTGCTACTGCTATGAATTCTGATATGTCGCATGTTATTGATGATGCATGATGAAACTACTTCTGTGCTTGATACTACTTTGCCATTAAGTGAATTTCTTGATGAACAACTTGCTAGAGTTAGGGGGAATGATATTACTGAAGAACCTATTATTGATCATAGTGATGATGAAGGTTCCCCCAATGATTATGTATTACCTGTTGTTCCTAAGGGTTATGTTATGAATGAAGAAGCTGCTAGGGAAATTTTTTCTTGCAATGATAGAAATGATCTTAAGAAATTATTAGCTAAATGGAAGCAGCAGTCTCTTAATGCTAGAATGAAACCCGATCCTGCTTTTGCTACTTCACCTATCTGTGTTACTGATAAGGATTATGAATTCTCTGTTGATCCTGATATTATTACTTTAGTTGAATCTGATCCTTTTTATGGCCTTGAATCTGAAACTGTTGTGGCACATCTTACCAAGTTGAATGATATAGCCGCCATGTTTACTAATGATGAGAAGTCTCGGTATTTATATATCCTTAAGATATTTCCATTCTCATTAAAGGGTGATGCTAAGACTTGGTATAATTCTCTTGCTCCTGGTTGTGTGCGTAGTCCCCAGGATATGATTTATTACTTCTCTGCTAAATATTTCCCTGCTCATAAGAAACAAGCTGCCTTGCGGGAAATATATAATTTTGTGCAAATCAAAGAAGAGAGTCTCCCACAAGCTTGGGGGAGGCTTCTCCGGTTACTTAATGCTTTGCCTGATCATCCTCTTAAGAAAAATGAAATACTTGATATCTTTTATAATGGACTAACCGATGCTTCCAAGGACTACTTGGATAGTTGTGCTGGTTGTGTTTTCAGGGAAAGAACAGTCGACGAAGCTGAAATACTATTGAATAATATGTTGACTAATGAAAATAATTGGACTCTTCCTGAGCCAGTTCCTGAAGTAATTCCTGAACCAATTGAGCCAACTCCTGAGCCTATTCCTAAACCCACTCCGAAGAAGAGAGGTGTTTTATTTCTCAGTCCTGAAGATATGCAAGAGGCAAAGAAATCAATGAAAGAAAAAGGTATTAAAGCTGAAGATGTTAAGAATTTACCACCTATTGAAGAAATACATGGTCTTAATTTACCGCCTGAAGAACCACATTGTCTTGATAACCCGACACAGGTAGTAAAGGTAAATTCTCTCTATAGATATGATAAAGTTGAAATACCCTCTACTAAATTTCATAGCCCATGCTTAGATGAATTTGATGACTTTATGGCTAGACAAGAAAGTTTTAATGCTTATGTTGGTTGAGAGTTAAAGAATAATGCTTTCGAGATAGGACGCGTAAGTGATAATCTGGCTAGAGTTAAAGATGAACTTCACCACGTTAGCAAATATGCTTCTATGGTTGCTACTCAAGCTGAGCAAGTACTTAAAGCTCAAAATCATTTGCTTGATGAATTAAATAATAAAAATGACTTTGCTGTTAGAGTGGCTACTAGAACTGGTAGAATGACTCAGGAACCTTTGTATCCTCAAGGCCACCCTAAGAGAATCGAGCAAGATTCACAGAGAAATAATTTAGAGGCACCTAGTTCTACTAAAAAGAAGAAGAAAAACAATAGAACTTTGCATGCTTCTAGTGAACCTACTGTAGACACACCTGAGAATCCCAATGATATTTCTATTTCTAATGCTGAAACACAATCAGGTGATGAACATGAACCTAGTGATAATGTTAATGATAATGTTCATGTTGATGCTCAACCTAGCAAAGACAATGATGTAGAGATTGAACCTGCTGTTGATCTTGATAACCCACAATCAAAGAATCAACGTTATGATAAAAGAGATTTTGTTGCTAGGAAGCACGGTAAAGAAAGAGAACCATGGGTTCAGAAACCCATGCCCTTTCCTCCTAAACCATCCAAGTCAAAGGATGATGAGGATTTTGAGCGCTTTGCTGAAATGATTAGACCTATTTTCTTACGTATGCGCTTAACTGATATGCTTAAAGTAAATCCTTATGCTAAGTATATGAAGGATATCATTACAAATAAAAGAAAGATACCGGAAGCTGAAATTTCCACCATGCTTGCTAATTACACTTTTAAGGGTGGAATACCAAAGAAACTTGGAGATCCGGGTGTACCAACTATACCATGCTCTATTAAAAGAAATTATGTTAGAACTGCTTTATGTGATCTTGGAGCCGGTGTTAGTGTTATGCCTCTCTCTTTATATCGTAGACTTGAATTGAATAAGTTGACACCTACTGAAATATCTTTGCAAATGGCTGATAAATCAACTGCTATACCTGTCGGTATTTGTGAGGATGTGCCTGTTGTGGTTGCAAATGTCACTATCTTAACGGACTTTGTTATTCTTGATATTCCCGAGGACGATAGTATGTCTATTATCCTTGGTAGACCTTTTCTTAATACTGCAGGGGCTGTTATTGATTGCAACAAAGGCAATGTCACTTTTCATGTTAATGGCAATGAGCATACGGTACACTTTCCGAGGAAACAATCTCAAGTTCATAGTATCAATTCTATTGAAAAAGTTCCAACTATCATTTTTGGAGGTTTTGAATTTCCTCTCCCTACTGTCAAGAAAAAGTATGATATTCTTATTGTTGGGGATTTTCATATCCCCGTTGAGGTAACTTAGTGTTATTCGAAATTTCTCCGGTTCCGTGTTATTCGGAATGAGTTTATTAACAAGACTTGATCAACCTTGTTAGTGGGTTCATTTTGATGATGACGAGACGGATGAAACTAGAAGGCACAACCTTCTGTACCCTCCTTTTACTTTCTGTTATTTAGAATAAATAAAGCAAAAATAGTATTATCTGTCTGTTTTCTGAATTATCCGTGCATAAAAAAATATTCCGAAAATAAAAGTGCTCCAAATGCCCTGCAAATTTAGTATGATTTTTTCTGGAATATTTGAGGATTTTAGGCACTGAAAACACTGCAGGAGGGGCAAGCACCAGGCCACGAGAGAGGAGCCCCCCCCCCCTGTAGGGCACGCCCCCTGTCTCATGGGCCCCTGGTGGCTCCCCTCCACTTATGCCAGCTCCCACACACTTCATCTTCTACCCAAAAAATCCCCATCCAGCTCAAGCACGAGTTCTAGCTCGTTTTGCTGCGATTTTCGATCTCTTAGCTCAAAGCTCCATTCACAAAACTGCTTTGGGAGATTGTTGCTTGGTATGTGACTCCTCCATTGGTCCAATTAGTTTTTGTTCTAGTGCTTTATTCATTGCAAATTTTTGCTGCATAGGTGACCATGTTCTTGAGCTTGCATGTTAAATTTTTGAGGTCCCAAGCAATTCCAATGCATGATATAGGCTCTAGGCACTTGTAGGAGTAGTTGCTATCAATCTTGTTTAGTTTTATTCACTTTTATTTTGAAGTTACTAAAATTTCAGAAATTTCAGAAAAAGAATATGCTTAGAAGAATGTACCAAGGAGGTTCCTCGGCAAAGAAAGGGCCAAGGATTGCTATACGTGAACAAGATGTTAATTTGCCAAGGGACGCAAATGTACGGGCTTGTGAGTGGCCATCCGATGATTTTATGGTCTAAGCAGGCTTGAAGGAGGAATTTGACGCATATGTGCGTAATGTCGAGCTGGAGGACTTCTTACAAGATAAGTGTCCTCAATATTATCAATTGACTAATTCCTTTGTGCAGAGGTTCCAATATATTTCTGCGCGTAATTCTCCTAGTGTCATGTTTGATATTTATGATACATCTTACACCATGGATTTAGAGGATTTCACAACTACTTGCAAACTCCCGCATTGGGGTAATATTAATGATCCTCCCAAATCTGAATTTAGAGATTTTCTTACTAGTATTACCGTGGGAGAATCTAGGGACGTAGCACAAGCTACCATAGGGAGCATTCATTTTCCTGCTATACATTACTTTGCTCTCTTTATTGGTAGATGCATTAACGGTAAGGACGAAGTATTTCACATGTGTGCTCCTGATCTTTGTGTCCTCAAGAGTGCTGTGTCAGGTTATAAAGGTTATAACTTGGGGGCAATAGTTGCACGTAGGTTGCAGAATAATAGTAGAAGGGGAGATTTCTTTGGAGGAATTTATGCAACCCGTGTGGCTAATTTTCTTAATATAGCTCCACGAGAGGGGGATATGATTGTACATCCTATTTATTTGGATAAAGAAGCTATGTTTGATCATCATTTTTCTTGAGAGGAATGAAAAATTCCTCCACTATCAACTAATCTATGACAAACGCAACGTCGTCCCTGTTACTCTTCCTGCTCCCTACCTTTTTGATTATTAGGAAAAAGGAAGATATGTTGTCACCAGGGAGGAAGCAACTGAATAGAGAGGAGAATGGAGGCAGCTCGCCAACACGCTGCTGCTCAGGAGGCGGTTGCCTCTGCATCTCAGTATTACCCTAGTTTCACTTATGGATATCAGCCAGGCGGTCATTGGTATTAAACCAACTTAGGCCAAAATCCTAAGCTTGGGGGAGTACGTATTTCTCATCAACTTTACATTCATGTTCACACACTAGTCGTCGGTGCTCATACTCTTTCATTGTATTATCCATGCTAGTTTAAATTTCTTTTTCTAGTTTTCTTCTTGTGTGTTTGATAAACCTTGAGAAAAACCAAAAAAAATAGTTAGTTTAATTTCCATGCTTGTAGTAGGAATTAGAATGAAAACCCAAAAATATTTCTCGTTCTTCTTTTATTTGTTGGGAGCTTTCCCGTGTAAATAGTTTTATTTTCTTTTCTTTCTTTTGGGGGTCGAGAAGACCATATTGAAAATGCTTAGTGGCTCTTATATGCATGATTGTTTATTTAATTTAGAGCCCATATTACTTGTCTTCTCTCTTGAGTTGAATGCTTGCAGATTCCAGCTTAGTCCAATGCACGTGCACTCTTATTATTATACACATCGTTCGGTCGTGCAAGTGAAAGGCAATAATGACGATATATGATGGACTTATTGGGATGAGAAAAGCTGGTATGAACTCGACCTCTCTTGTTTTTGTAAATATGATGAGTTCATCGTTCCTGAGTCAGCTATTATGAAGTAAACATATTTGCAATGACATTTAGAGATTATAGTTACTTGTGCCATGCTTGATTAGCTATGAGTTATAATGGTTTACCTTGCGTGCCAACATGCTATTAGAATGATTATGATGTGGTATGATGGGATGGTATCCTCCTTTGAATGAATTGAGTGACTCGACTTGGCACATGTTCACGCATGTAGTTGAATCAAATCAACATAGCCTTCATGATATTTATGTTCATGGTGGATTATATCCTACTCATGCTTGTACTCGGTGTGAATTAATTTTAATGCATGTTTACGACTGTTGTCGCTCTCTCAGTTGGTCGCTTCCCAGTCTTTTGCTAGCCTTCACCTGTACTAAGCGGGAATACTGCTTGTGCATCCAAACTCCTTAAACCCCAAAGTTGTTCCATATGAGTCCACTATACCTTCCTATATGCGGTATTTACCTGCCGTTCCAAGTAAATTTGTATGTGCCAAACTCCAAACCTTCAAATGAAATTCTGTTTTGTATGCTCGAGCAGCTCATGTTTCAACTAGGGCTGCCTATATCTTCCATGCTAGGTGGGTTATTCTCAAGAGGAGTGGACTCCGCTCCTCATTCACGAGAAAGGGCCGGTAACCGGGATGCCCAGTCCCATGATCCAAAAAGATCAAAGCAAATCAAAATAATTAAACAAAACTCCCCCAGGGCTGTTGTATGTTGGAGGCACTCGTTGTTTCGAGCAAGCCATGGATTGATGCTTGTTGGTGGTTGGGGGAGTATAAACCTTTACCATTCTGTTTGGGAACTGCCTATAATGCATGTAGTATGGAAGATACAGCCATCTCATAGTTGTTGCGTTGACAGCGAAAGTATGCCGCTCAAAATGTTATTCAATCTCTATTTTAAAATCGAGCTCTGGCACCTCTACAAATCCCTGCTTCCCTCTGCGAAGGGCCTATCTATTTACTTTTATGTTGAGTCATCACCCTTCTTATTAAAAGCACCCGCTGGAGAGCACACTGTCATTTGCATTCATTACTATTGGTTTATATTGGGTATGACTTGACTGGATCTCTTTTACCATGAATTACAATGTTTAGTCAGTCCTTGATCTTTAAAGGTGCTCTGCATTTATGTTTTGCGGTCTCAGAAAGGGCTAGCGAGATACCATTTTGTTATATCATGTTATGATTATTTTGAGAAAGTGTTGTCATCCGAGTTTTATTATTATGGCTCGCTAGCTGATTGTGTTATTTATATGAGTAATTGTGAGACCTATGTGTTATTGTGAGTATGGTTAGTTCATAATATTTGCTGAAACTTGAATGCTGGCTTTTCATGTTGCAACAACAAGAGCAAACAGAGTTTGTAAAAGTTTTTCTTTATCACTTTCAGTTTATCAACTGAATTGCTTGAGGACAAGCAAAGGTTTAAGCTTGGGGGAGTTGATACGTCTCCAACGTATCTACTTTTCCAAACACTTTTGCCCTTGTTTTGGACTCTAACTTGCATGATTTGAATGAAACTAACCCGGACTGACGCTGTTTTCAGCAGAACTGCCATGATGTTGGTTTATGTGTAGAAAAGAAAAGTTCTCGGAATGTCCTGGAAATCCACTGAGGCACTTTTTGGAATTTATAAGAATTTTTGGCGAAAGAATTAATGCCAGGGGGCCCACAGCCTGTCCACGAGACAGGGGGCGCCCCCCCCCTAGGGCGCGGCCTCCTATCTCGTGGGCCCCCTGGACCTCCACCGACCTCAACTCCAACTCCATATATTCCGTCTCGGGGAGAAAAAAATCAGAGAGAAAGTTTCATCGCGTTTTACGACATGGAGCCGCCGCCAAGCCCTAATCTCTCTCGGGAGGGCTGGTCTGGAGTCCGTTCGGGGCTCCGGAGAGGGGGATTCGTCGCCGTCGTCATCATCAACCATCCTCCATCACCAATTTCATGATGCTCACCGCCGTGCGTGAGTAATTCCATCGTAGGCTTGCTGGACGGTGATGGGTTGGATGAGATTTACCATGTAATCAAGTTAGTTTTGTTAGGGTTTGATCCCTAGTATCCACTATGTTCTGAGATTGATGTTGCTATGACTTTGCTATGCTTAATGCTTGTCACTAGGGCCCGAGTGCCATGATTTCAGATCTGAACCTATTATGTTTTCATGAATATATGTGTGTTCTTGATCTTATCTTGCAAGTCTATAGTCACCTATTATGTGTTATGATCCGACAACCCCGAAGTGACAATAATCGGGATACTTCTCGGTGATGACCGTAGTTTGAGGAGTTTGTGTATTCACTATGTGCTAATGCTTTGTTCCGGTTCTCTATTAAAAGGAGGCTTTAATATCCCTTAGTTTCCGCTAGGACCCCGCTTCAACGGGAGGGTAGGACAAAAGATGTCATACAAGTTCTTTTCCATGAGCACGTATGACTATTTACGGAATGCATGCCTGCATTACATTGATGAATTGGAGCTAGTTCTATATCACCCTATGTTATAACAATTGCATGAGGAATCGCATCCGGCATAATTATACATCACTGATCCATTGCCTATGAGCTTTTCATATATTGTTCTTCGCTTATTTACTTTTCCGTTGCTATTGTTACAACTACTACAAAACCCCAAAAACATTTATCTTTACTTTTGCTACCGTTACCTTTATTATCATACCACTTTTGCTACTAAACACTTTGCTGCAGATACTAAGTTATCCAGGTGTGGTTGAATTGACAACTCAACTGCTAATACTCAAGAATATTCTTTGGCTCCCCTTGTGTCAAATCAATAAATTTGGGTTGAATACTCTACCCTCGAAAGCTGTTGTGATCCCCTATACTTGTGGGTTATCAGTCACTGACAGTGGGTCCCTTGGGCCCACTGGTCAGGTTTGACCAGTCGTCGCGCCTCCTTTCTACTCTGTCCGAGCGCAGGCGGGGCTCCGGCGATCACCGTCGACGAACGGCGGCTCCCCACGGGACTCCGAGGGCAGGGATGGATCCGCTGGTCCAGGGTGGTCCTCCCGGTGGTCGCTAGGTTGGCGGGGGTGGAGGGGGTCACCGGCAGCGAGCTCCGCGGCGGACGGCGGTTTCGGGAAGGTTGGGGTCTCGAGCTATGGTGGCTCCCGATCAAGTTTGAGAGGTGGGGTGGCTCCGCAAGGTCTAGGAGAGTCGAATGGCGGCGCTGGAAGGACCAGGGAGGCTCTGCGTGCGATGAATAGGACCGGAGGGTGGCGGCGGCCGAACTGGCCGGAGACGAGGAAGAAGGCCTCCCCCCCATGTCGATTACTGGCAGTGGGGGCTCTAGAGGGATGGCCTGAGGTGGCCTAGGGGTTTGGAGGAGCTCAGGGGTCACCATTTATAGCGGTTGAGGTCGGTTCCGACGGCGGCCATAGATAGGAACGGAGAACCACCGTTTTGTAGCCAGGGGGCGCGTGGCGATGGCTGGCGGGGTTTGGCAGGGCGAATGGATGAGCTCGGGCTATTCTAGGGGCAGCTGGCGGGTGAGGGTGGCTCGGGCGGCGCCGTCCATGGCAGGGTCCTGCTGTGGACGCCGGCGTGCCGCCAAGGGCTCTGACGGTGGCGCTGTAGGGCGCCATGGGTGGCTTGGCGAGTTCTGGTGAGTGGGTGAGGACGAGGCGTAGCCCTACAGGCGAGCAAAGGCCAGGGGCCAGGCGCGGCGACTCGGTTGGGGTGGCCAAAAACTCCAGATCACGGTCTCTTTAGATACAAGTGATGATGGCAAGGTTGTTAGGGCAAAACCAGAAACTTGTTAGTGCATGTTTTTGAGAAAACCAAATCTGGGCAGAAACTAAAGGCTATTATTGCATGGACTAAAAATATTCCAATGGGTCCAATCTCCTGGACTTAAGGGTTTGGTAGAGTGTACTACAAGTAGGACAAAACCCAAGGCAACATGAGCAAGAAAAACTATGGTTGCCGTAAAATCACCAAGCTGACCAGAATGAAGATGAGGGTGATTTGCTCAAATTTTCCAAAGAACAGCAATGGGTTTTTGCATAAAGTTGAACTATACACTACTACTAACATCCCCTAATTTTGGTGGAAGTTTTAAAGAAATATTTAAATAGGTTGTAATGCAAAATTGCAAACTAGACCAGATTTGAAAATTTGGTGTAGGGCTCAAAATCTCCAAATGACTAAAAGATATTTTTGCATAAAAGTGGTGTGGAAACATCACATGACATCCCCAAATATTGGTGGGGATTTTAAAGAAGTATTTGAAAGGGTTGTAGTGCAAAAGAGGCTCTAGAGCTTATGAAAATCATTTTTAAAAGAAATAAAGCTCAGGGAAAATAATCATATAAATAATCCCACTGATAAAATAAATGTTTCTTGAGAGGGTATATAAGTCCAATAATATTTTTGAAAAGTTTTCACTAGGGGTGAAAACTTTACAATTCAGGAGAAAAGAGTGGTTCTGAATCAAAAGAAAATCCAGAAAGTAAAAATTTTAATTTACCAAGGCAAAATTTTAATTGATAAATCATGGTTAAATTTTTGGGGTGTTACATCCGGTCATATTCTCGCGGTGCTTAGGCGAAGTCCTGCGTGGATTACATCACCAGCACCGTCACCACGCTGTCGTGCTGACGGAACTCATCTTCTCCTTTGACCCACTACTGGATCAAGAGCTTGAGGGACGTCATCATGCTGAACGTGTGCAAAACTCGGAGGTGTCGTACGTTCGGCGCTTGATCGGTTGAATCGAGAAGATGTTCGACTACATCAACTACGTTAAGCTAACACTTCCGCTTTCGGTCTACGTGGGTACATGGAAACACTCTTCCCCTCTTGTTGCTATGCATCTCCTAGATAGATCTTGCGTGAGCGTAGGTAAGTTTTTGAAATTGCATGCTACATTTTCCAACAATGGTATCAGAGCCAGGTCTATGCGTAGATGGTATGCACGAGTAGAACACAAAGAGTTGTGGGCAGTGATCGTCATACTGCTTACCGCTAGTGCAGAGGTTTGTCGGACAGTAGCAAATTTCCCTCAAGTGGATGACTAAGGTTTATCAATCCGTGGGAGGCGTAGGATGAAGATGGTTTCTCTCAAGCAACCCTGCAACCAAATAACAAAGAGTCTCTTGTCTCCCCAACACACCCAATACAATGGTAAATTGTATAGGTGCACTAGTACGGCGAAGAGATGGTGATACAAGTGCAATATGGATGGTAGATATAGGTTTTTGTAATCTGAAATTATAAAAACAGCAAGGTAACTAATGATAAAAGTGAGCATAAACGATATTGCAATACTAGGAAACAAGGCCTAGAGCCCATACTTTCACTAGTGCAAGTTCTCTCAACAATAATAACATAATTGGATCTTATAACTATCCCTTAACATGCAACAAAGAGTCACTCCAAAGTCACTAAGAGCGGAGAACAAACAAAGAGATTATTGTAGGGTACAAAACCACCTCAAAGTTATCCTTTCTGATCGATCTATTCAAGAGTCCGTAGTAAAATAACACGAAGCTATTCTTTCCGTTCAATCTATCCTAGAGTTCATACTAGAATAACACCTTAAGATACAAATCAACCAAAACCCTAATGTCACCTAGATACTCCAATGTCACCTCAAGTATTCGTGGGTATGATTATACGATATGCATCACACAATCTCAGATTCATCTATTCAACCAACGCAAAGTACTTCAAAGAGTTCCCCAAAGTTTCTACCGGAGAGTCAAGACGAAAACATGTGCCAACCCCTATGCATAAGTTCACAAGGTCACTGAACCCGCAAGTTGATCACCAAAACATACATCAAGTAGATCACGTGAATATCCCATTGTCACCACAGATAAGCACATGCAAGGTATACATCAAGTGTTCTCAAACCCTTAAAGACTCAATCCGATAAGATAACTTCAAAGGGAAAACTCAATCCATTACAAGAGAGTAGAGGGGGAGAAACATCATAAGATCCAACTATAATAGCAAAGCACGCGATACATCAAGATCGTATCACCTCAAGAACACGAGAGAGAGAGAGAGAGAGAGATCAAACACATAGCTATTGGTACATACCCTCAGCCCCGACGGTGAACTACTCCCTCCTCGCCATGGAGAGCGCCGGGATGATGAAGATGGCCACCGGTGAGGGATCCCCCCACCGGCAGGGTGCCGGAACAGGGTCCCGATTGGTTTTTGGTTGCTACAGAGGCTTGCGGTGGCGGAACTCCCGACCTATTGTGCTCCTATATGTTTTCGGGGTATATGGATATATATATATATATGTGTGTGTGTGTGTGTGTGTGTGTGTGTGTGAAAGAAGTCGGCCAGGGAGCCACGAGGGGCCCACGAGGGAGGGGGCACACCCAGGGGGGTAGGGCACGCCCTGGACCCTCGTGGCCACCTCGAAGCTTCCCTGACATCTACTTCATATCTCCTAGATTGCTTCCATTCCAAAAATAACTCTCCCGAAGGTTTCATTCCGTTTGGACTCCGTTTGATATTCCTTTTCTTCGAAACACTGAAATAGGCAAGAAAACAACAATTTGGGCTGGGCCTCCGATTAATAGGTTAGTCCCAAAAATAATGTAAAAGTGTATAATAAAGCCCATAAACATCCAAAACGGGTAATATAATAGCATGGACCAATCAAAAATTATAGATACGTTGGAGACGTATCAAGCATCCCCAAGCTTAATTCCTGCTCGTCCTCGAGTAGGTAAATGATAAAAACAGAATTTTTGATGTGGAATGCTACCTAACATAATTCTCAATGTAATTTTCTTATTTGTGGCATGAATGTTCAGATCCAAATGATTCAAGATAAAAGTTCATATTAACATAAAAATAGTAATATTTCAAGCATACTAACAAGTAATCATGTCTTATCAAAATAACATAACCAAAGAAAGCGTATTCCTACAAAATCATATAGTTAGGCTATGTTTCATTTTCATCACACAAAATACTCCCATCATGCACAACCCCGGTTTCAGCCAAGCAATTGGTTCATAATTTTTAACGCGCTTCAGCTTTTTTTCAACTCTCATGCAATACATGAGCGTAAGCCATGAATATAGCACTATGGGTGGAATAGAATATGATGATGGAGGTTGTGTGGAGAAGACAAAAAAGAATAAAGTATCACATTGACGAGGCTAATCAACGGGCTATGGAGATGCCCATCAATTGATGTCAACATGAGGAGTAGGGATTTCAATGCAACGGATGCACTAGAGCTATAAATGTATGAAAGCTCAACAAAAAAACTAAGTGGGTGTGCATCCAACTTGCTTGCTCACGAAGACCTAGGGCATTTTGAGGAAGCCCATTATTGGAATATACGGGCCAAGTTGTATAATGAAAAATTCCCACTAGTATATGAAAGTGACAAAATAAGAGACTCTCTATCATAAAGTTCATGGTGCTACTTTGAAGCACAAGTGTGGAAAAGGATAGTAACATTGTCCCCCTTTTTTGGGGGCCTTCCTCCTTTTTTTTGTTTGGCCTTTCTGTTTTTTTTGTCCTTCCTCTTTTTTTGGCCTTTCTTTTCAAGGGACAATGCTCTAACAATGATGATCATCACACTTCTATTTACTTACAACTCATGGATTACAACTCATTACTAGAACAAAATATGACTCTATATGAATGCCCCCGGCGGTGTACCGGGATGGGCAATGAATCAAGAGTGACATGTATGAAAAATTATGCATGGTGGCTTTGCCACAAATACGATGTCAACTACATGATCATGCAAGGCAATATGACAATGATGAAACGTGTCATAATAAATGAAACGGTGGAAAGTTGCATGACAATATATCTCGGAATGGCTATGGAAATGCCATAATAGTTAGGTATGGTGGATGTTTTGAGGAAGATATAAGGAGGTTTATGTGTGACCGAGCGTATCGTATCACGGGGTTTGGATGCACCGTCGAAGTTTGCACCAACTCTCAAGGTGAGAAAGGGCAATGCGCGGTACCGTAGAGGCTAGCAATGATGGAAGGGTAAGAGTGCGTATAATCCATGGCCTCACATTAGTCATAAATAACTCATATACTTATTGCAAAATTTTGTTAGCCCTCGAAGCAAAGTACTACTATGCATGCTCCTAGGGGAAGGGTTGGTAGGAGTTAACCATCGCGCGATCCCGACCTCCACTCATAAGGAAGGCAATCAAAAGAGCATCCCATGCTACAAATTTGTTACACAACTTTTACCATACGTGCATGCTACAGGACTTGCCAACTTCAACACATGTATTTCTCAATTTCATAATTACCCAACTAGCATGACTCTAACATTACCACCCTTATATATCAAAACAATTATCAAGCATCAAATTGATCATAGTGTTCAATGCACTTTATGTGACAGTTTTTATAACCAAAGCAAATTACCATGTTGTTCTAAAAGACTCTCAAAATAATATAAGTGAAAGATGAGAGCTCATATATTTCTTCAAATAAAACCACCACCGTGCTCTAAAAAGATATAAGTGAAGCACTAGAGCAAATGACAAACTACTCCAAATGATATAAGTGAAGATCAATGAGTAGTCGAATAATTATGCAACTATGTGAAGACTCTCTAACATTTAAGAATTTCAGATCTTGGTATTTATTCAAACAGCAAGCAAAACAAAACAAAAGAAAATGGTGCTCCAAGCAAAACACATATCATGTGGTGAATAAAAATATAGCATCAAGAAAAGTTACCGATGAACAAAGACGAAAGAGGGGATGCCCCGGGATGCCTTCCGGGGCATCCCCAAGCTTAGGCTCTTGGTTGTCCTTGAATACCTTGGGGTGCCTTGGGCATCCCCAAGCTTAGGCTCTTGCCACTCCTTATTCCATAGTCCATCGAATCTTTACCCAAAACTTGAAAACTTCACAACACAAAACTCAACAGAAAACTCGTAAGCTCCGTTAGTATAAGAAAATAAAACCACCACTTAGGTACTGTTGTGAACTCATTCTAAATTCATATTGGTGTAATATCTACTGTATTCCAACTTCTTTATGGTTCATACCCTCCGATACTACTCATAGACTCATCAAAATAAGCAAACAACACCTAGAAAACAGAATCTGTCAAAAACAGAATAGTCTGTAGTAATTTGTATCATTCGAATACTTCTGGAACTCCAAAAATTCTGAAACAAATTGGTGGACCTGAGGAATTTGTATATTAATCATCTGCAAAAATAATCAACCTAAAAACGCTCTCCAGTAAAAATGGCAGCTAATCTCGTGAGCGCGAAAGTTTCTGTTTTTTACAGCAAGATCACAAAGACTTCACCCAAGTCTTCCCAAAGGTTCTACTTGGCACAAACACTAATTAAAACATAAAACCACATCTAAACAGAGGCTAGATGAATTATTTATTACTAAACAATAGCAAAAAGCAAAGAACAAAAGTAAAATTGGGTTGCCTCCCAACAAGCGCTATCGTTTAACGCCCCTAGCTAGGCATGATGATTTCAATGATGCTCACATAAAAGATAATAATTGAAACATAAAGAGAGCATCATGAAGAATATGACTAGCACATTTAAGTCTGGCCCACTTCCTATGCATAGGGATTTTGTGAGCAAACAACTTATGGGAACAATAATCAACTAGCATAGGAAGGCAAAACAAGCATAACTTTAAAACTTTATAAGCACATAGAGAGGAAACTTGATATCATTGCAACTCCTACAAGCATATATTCCTCCCTCATAATAATTTTCAATAGCATCATGAATGAATTCAACCATATAACCAGCACATAAATCATTCTTTTCATGATTTACTTGCATAGAAATTTTACTACCCTCCACATAAGCAAATTTATTCTCACCAATAGTAGTCGGAGCAAACTCAACAAAATAACTATCATGTGAAGCATAACCCAATTGAAAATTAAAATCATTGATGACAAGTTTCATGGTTATCTTTATTCTTTATAGCATACGTGTCATCACAATAATCATCATAAATAGGAGGCCTGCTTTCATCATAATATATTTGCTCATCAAAACTTGGGGGACTAAACATATCATCTTCATCAAACATAGCATCCCCAAGCTTGTGGCTTTGCATATCATTAGCATCATGCGTATTCAAAGAATTCATACTAACAACATTGCAATCATGCTCATCATTCACATATTTTATGCCAAGCATTCTATGTAATTCTTCTTCTAGTACTTGAGCACAATTTTCCTTCCCATCATTTTCACGAAAGATGTTAAAAAGATGAAGCATATGAGGTGCCCTCAATTCCATTTTTTTGTAGCTTTCTTTTATAAGCTAAACTAGTGATAAAACAAGAAACAAAAAGATTGGACTGCAAGATCTAAAGATATACCTTCAAGCACTAACCTCCCCGGCAACGGCACCAGAAAAGAGCTTGATGTCTACTATGCAACCTTCTTCTTGTAGACGTTGTTGGGCCTCCAAGTGCAGAGGTTTGTAGGACAATAGCAAATTTCCCTCAAGTGGATGACCTAAGGTTTATCAATCCGTGGGAGGTGTAGGATGAAGATGGTATCTCTCAAGCAACCCTGCAACCAAATAACAAAGAGTCTCTTGTGTCCCCAACACACCCAATACAATGGTAAATTGTATGGGTGCACTAGTTCGGCGAAGAGATGGTGATACAAGTGCAATATGGATGGTAGATATAGGTTTTTGTAATCTGAAATTATAAAAATAGCAAGGTAACTAATGATAAAAGTGAGCATAAACGATATTGCAATGCTAGGAAACAAGGCCTAGAGTTCATACTTTCACTAGTGCAAGTTCTCTCAACAATAATAACATAATTGAATCATATAACTATCCCTCAACATGCAACAAAGAGTCACTCCAAAGTCACTAATAGCGAAGAACAAACGAAGAGATTATTGTAGGGTACGAAACCACCTCAAAGGTATCCTTTCTGATCGATCTATTCAAGAGTCCGTAGTAAAATAACACGAAGCTATTCTTTCCGTTCAATCTATCCTAGAGTTCGTACTAGAATAACACCTTAAGATACAAATCAACCAAAACCCTAATGTCACCTAGATACTCCAATGTCACCTCAAGTATCCGTGGGTATGATTATACAATATGCATCACACAATCTCAGATTCATCTATTCAACCAACACAAAGTACTTCAAAGAGTGCCCCAAAGTTTCTACCGGAGAGTCAAGACAAAAACGTGTGCCAACCCCTATGCATAAGTTCACAAGGTCACTGAACCCACAAGTTCATCACCAAAACATACATCAAGTAGATCACGTGAATATCCCATTGTCACCATAGATAAGCACATGCAAGACATACATCAAGTGTTCTCAAACCCTTAAAGACTCAATCCGATAAGATAACTTCAAAGGGAAAACTCAATCCATTACAAGAGAGTAGAGGGGGAGAAACATCATAAGATCCAGCTATAATAGCAAAGCTCGCGATACATCAAGATCGTATCACCTCAAGAACGAGAGAGAGAGAGAGAGAGAGAGAGAGAGAGAGAGAGATCAAACACATAGCTACTGGTACATACCCTCAGCCCCGATGGTTAACTAATCCCTCCTCGTCATGGAGAGCGTCGGGATGATGAAGATGGCCATCGGTGAGGGATCCCCCCTTTGGCAAGGTGCCGAAATAGGGTCCCGATTGGTTTTTGGTGGCTACAGAGGCTTGCGGCGGTGGAACTCCCGATCTATTGTGCTCCTGGATGTTTTTGGGGTATATGGATATATATAGGTGAAAGAAGTCGGCCAGGGGAGCCACGAGGGGCCCACGAGGGTGCGGGCATGCTCAGGAGGGTAGGGCGCACCCTGGACCCTCGTGGCCACCTCAAAGCTTCCCTGACGTCTACTCCAAGTCTCCTAGATTGCCTCCGTTCCAAAAATAACTCTCCCGAAGGTTTCATTCCGTTTGGACTCCGTTTGATATTCCTTTTCTTCGAAACACTGGAATAGGCAAGAAAACAGGAATTTGGGCTGGGCCTCCGGTTAATAGGTTAGTCCCAAAAATAATATAGAAGTGTATAATAAAGCCCATAAACATCCAAAACGGGTAATATAATAGCATGGAACAATCAAAAATTATAGATACATAGGAGACGTATCAAAGGCATCCCCTCTTTCGTCTTCGTCTATTGGTAACTTTACTTGAGGCTATATTTTTATTCACCACATGATATGTCTTTTGCTTCGAGCGTCTTGTATGATTTGAGTCTTTGCTTTTTAGTTTACCACAATCATCCTTGCTTTACACACCTTTTGGGAGAGACACGCATGAATCGTGATTTATTAGAATACTCTATGTGCTTCACTTATATCTTTTGATCTAGACAAATATTGCTCTAGTGCTTCACTTATATCTTTTTCAGAGCACGGCGGTGGTTTTATTTTATAGAAATTGTTGGTCTCTCATGCTTCACTTATATTATATTGAGAGCCTTTTAGAACAGCATGGTAATTTGCTTTGGTTATAAAATTAGTCCTAATATGATGGGCATCCAAGATGGATATAATAAAAACTTTCATATAAAGTGCATTGAATACTATGAGAAGTTTGAATCTTTATGATTGTTTTGAGATATGAAGATGGTCATAATAGAGTCATGCTAGTAGAGTAGTTGTGAATTTGAGAGATACTTGTGTTAAAGTTTGTGATTCCCGTAGCATGCACGTATGGCGAACCATTATGTGACGAAGTTGGAGCATGATTTATTTATTGATTGTCTTCCTTATGAGTGGCGGTCAGGGACAAGCGATGGTCTTTTCCTACCATCTATCCCCCTAGGAGCATGCGCGTAGTACTTCATTTCGGTAACTAATAACTTTTGCAATAATTATGTGAGTTTCTTTATGACTAATGTTGAGTCCATCGATTATACGCACTCTCACCCTTCCACCATTGCTAGCCTCTCTTGTGCCGCGCAACTTTCGCCGGTACCATAAACCCACCTTATAACTTCCTCAAAACAGACACCATGCCTACCTATTATGGCATTTTCATTGCCATTCCGAGATATATTGCCATGCAACTTTCCCTGTTCCGTTTATTATGACATGCTCCATCATTCTCATACTGCTTCGCATGATCATGTAGTTGACATCGTATTTGTGGCAAAGCCACCGTTCATAATTTTTCAAACATGTCACTCTTGAATCATCGCACGTCCCGGTACACTGTCGGAGGCATTCACATAGAGTCATATTTTGTTCTAAGTATCGACTTCTAATTCTTGAGTTGTAAGTAAATAAAAGTGTGATGATCTTCATTATTAGAGCATTGTCCCAGTGAGGAAAGGATGATGGAGACTATTTCCCCCACAAGTCGGGATGAGACTCCGGACAAAAAATAAAAAAAAAAGAAAAAAAGAAAAAAAAGAGGCCATAAAAAAAGAAGAGAAAAGACACAAATAAAAAATGAGAGAAAAAGAGAGAAGGGGCAATGCTACTATCCTTTTTCCACACTTGTGCTTCAAAGTAGCACCACGATCTTCATGATAGAGAGTATCCTATGTTGTCACTTTCATATACTAGTGGGAATTTTTCATTATAGAACTTGGCTTGTATATTCCGATGATGGGCTTCCTCAAAAGTGCCCTAGGTCTTCGTGAGCAAGCAAGTTGGATGCACACCCACTTAGTTTCCTTTTGAGCTTTCATACGCTAATAGCTCTAGTGCATCCATTGCATGTCAATCCCTACTCACTCACATTGATATCTGTTGATGGGCATCTCCATAGCCCGTTGATACGCCTAGTTGATGTGAGACTATCTTCAACTTTTTTGTCTTCTCTACAACCACCATTCTATTCCACCTATAGTGCTATGTCCATGGCTCATGCTCATGTATTGCATGAAGATTGAAAAAGTTTGAGAACATCAAAAGTATGAAACAATTGCTTGGCTTGTCATCGGGGTTGTGCATGATTAAATACTTTGTGTGATGAAGATAGAGCATAGCCAGACTATATGATTTTGTAGGGATAGCTTTCTTTGGCCATGTTATTTTGAGAAGATATGATTGCTTTGTTAGTATGCTTGAAGTATTATTGTTTTTATGTCAATATTAAACTTTTGTCTTGAATCTTTCATATCTGAACATTCATGCCACAATAAAGAAAATAACATTGATAAATATGTTAGGTAGCATTCCACATCAAAAATTCTGTTTTTATCATTAACCTACTCGAGGACGAGCAGGAATTAAGATTGGGGATGCTTGATACGTCTCCAATGTATCCATAATTTTTTATTGTTCCATGCTATTATATTATCTGTTTTGGATGTTTAATGGGCTTTAATATGCTCTTTTATATTATTTTTGGGACTAACCTATTAACCAGGTCCCAGTGCCAGTGTCTGTTTTTTTTCCTATTTTAGAGTTTTGCAAAAAAAGGAATACCAAACGGAGTCCAAATGGAATGAAACCTTCGCGATGATCTTTCTTGGACCGAAAACAAACCAGAAGACTTGGAGATGAAGTCGGAGATGCAACGAGGCATCCACGAGGTAGGAGGGCGCGCCCAGGGGGGTAGGCGCGCCCCCACCCTCATGGGCCCCTCGTAGCTCCACCGACCTAGTTCTTTTGCTTATATATACTCTTATATCCTAAAAACATCAGGGGGAGTCATGAAACCACCTTTCCACTGCTGCAACCTTCTGTACCCGTGAGATCCCATGTTGGGGCATTTTCCTGCGATCTGCCACAGGGGGATTTGATCATAGAGGGCTTCTACATCAACACCATTACCTGTCCGATGAAGCGTGAGTAGTTTACCACAGACCTTCGGGTCCATAGTTATTAGCTAGATGGCTTCTTCTCTCTCTTTGATTCTCAATACAAAGTTCTCCTCGATGTTCTTGGAGATCTATTCGATGTAATACTCTTTTGCGGTGTGTTTGCCGAGATCCGATGAATTGTGGATTTATGATCAAGATTATCAATGAGTATTATTTGGTTCTTCTATGAATTCTTATATTCATGATTTGATATCTTTGCAAGTCTCTTCAAATTATCGGTTTAATTTAGCCTACTAGATTGATCTTTCTTGCCATGAGAGAAGTGCTTAGCTTCGGGTTCAATCTTGCGGTGTCCTTTCCCAGTGATAGTAGGGGCAACAAGGCACGTATTGTATTGTTGCCATCGAGGATAACAAGATGGGGTTTTCATCATATTGCTTGAGTTAATTCCTCTACATCATGTCATCTTGCTTAATGTGTTACTCCGTTCTTTACAAACTTAATACTCTAGATGCATGCTGGATAGCAGTTGATGTGTGGAGTAATAGTAGTAGATGCAGGCAGGAGTCGGTCTACTTGACACGGATGTGATTCCTATGTTCATGATCATTGCCTTCGATGTCAACATAATTATGCGCTTTTCTATCAATTGCTCGGTAGTAATTTGTTCACTCACCGTAATATTTGCTATCTCGAGAGAAGACACTAGTGAAACCTATGGCCCCCAGGTCTGTTTTCCATATTACTGAATCTCGTTTACATCTTGCTAGTTTTCGATCTATTATTTTGCAATCTTTACTTTCCAATCTATACATCAAAAATACCAACAATATTTACTTTATTATCTCTATCAGATCTCACTTTTGCGAGTAACCATGAAGGGATTGACAACTCCTTTATCGCGTTGGTTCCAAGTTCTTGATTGTTTTTGCAGGTATTCGGTGACTTGTGCGTCGTCTCCTACTGGATTGATACCTTGGTTCTCAAAACTGAGGGAAATACTTACGCTACTTTGCTGCATCACCCTTTCCTCTTCAAGGGAAAACCAACGCAAGCTCAAGAGGTAGTAGACAGTTGCATTCATGTTAAACAGGGCACCGTCAAAATCTGTTGAGACGACACCGTATGAACTATGGTTTGGCAACAAACCTAAGCTGTTGTTTCTTAAAGTTTGGAGACATGATGCTTATGTCAAAAGGCTTCAGCCTGATAAGATCAAACCCAAATCGGAAAAGTGCGTCTTCATAGGATACCCTAAGGAAACAATTGGGTACACCTTCTACCACATATCTGAAGGCAAGATCTTTGTTGCTAAGAACGGAACCTTTCTAGAGAAGGAGTTTCTCTCGAAAGAAATGAGTGGGAGGAAAGTAGAACTTGATGAGGTAGTTGTACCTTCTCTCAATTTGGAAAGTAGCTCATCTGAGAAATCCGTTCCTGTGATGCCTACACCAACTAGAGAGGAAGCTAATTATAATGATCATGAAATTTTAGATCAAGTTGCTACAGAATCTTGTAGGTCAAACAGAGCACGATCCGCACTCGAGTGGTACGGTAATCCTATTCTGGAAGTCATGTTACTTGACCATGACGAACCTACGAACTATGAAGAAGCTATGATGAGCCTAGATTCTGATAAATGGCTTGAGGCCATGAAATATGAGATAGGATCCATGTATGAGAACAAAGTGTGGACTTTGGTGGATCTGCCCAATGAACGGCATCCCATAGAGAATAAATGGATCTTCAAGAGAAGACTGACGTTGATGGTAATGTTACTGTCTATAAATCTCGACTTGTCGCGAAACGTTTTCGACAAGTTCAAGGAGTTGACTACGATGAGACTTTTTCACCCATAGCGATGCTTAAGTCGGTCCAAATCATGTTAGCAATTGCCGCATTTTATGATTATGCAATCTGGCAAATGGATTTCAAAATTGTATTCCTTAATGGATTTCTTAAAGAAGAGTTGTATATGATGCTACCAGAAGGTTTTGTCGATCCTAAAGGTGCTAACAAAGTGTGCAAGATCCAGAGATACATTTATGGACTGGTGCAAGCATCTCGGAGTTGGAATATACGCTTTGATGAGTTGATCAAAGCATATAGTTTTATACAAACTTGTGGTGAAGCCTGTATTTACAAGAAAGTGAGTGGGAGCACTACAGCCTTTCTCATAAGTATATGTGAATGACATATTGTTGATCAGGAATGATGTAGAATTTTCTGGAAAGCATAAAGGAAAGTTTGAAAGGAGTTTTTCAAAGAAAGACCTCGGTAAAGCTGCTTAGATATTAGGCATCAAAATCTATAGAGATAGATCAAGACGCTTGATAAGATTTTTCAATAAGTACATACCTTGGCAAGATTTCGAAGTAGTTCAAAATGGAACAGTCAAAGGAGTTCTTACCTGTGTTGCAAGGTGTAAAGTTGAGTAAGACTCAAAACCCGACCACGGCAGAAGATAGAGAGAGAATGAAGGTTATTCCCTATGCCTCAGCCATAGGTTCTATAAAGTATGATATGTTGTGTACCAGACCTATTGTGTACCTTATCATAAGTTTGGCATGGGGGTATGATAGTGATCCAGGAGTGGATCACTGGACAGCAGTCAAAGTTATCCTTAGTTACCTAAGAGGACTAAGGATTTCTCGATAATGGAGGTGATAAAGAGTTCATCGTAAAGAGTTACGTCGATGCAAGCTTTTACACTGATCCCGATGACTCTGAGTCTCAATCTGGATACATATTGAAAGTGGGAGCAACTAGCTATAGTAGCTCCATGCAGAGCATTGTAAACATAGAAAATTTACAAATACATACAACTCTGAATATGGAAGACCCGTTGACTAAACTTCTCTCACAAGCAAAACATGATCACACCTTAGTACCCTTTGGGTGTTAATCACATAGAGATGTGAACTAGATTATTGACTCTAGTAAACCCTTTGGTTGTTGGTCACGTGGTGATGTGAACTATTGGTGTTAAATCACATGGAGATGTGAACTAGATTATTGACCCTAGTGCAAGTGGGAGACTGAAGGAAATATGCCCTAGAGGCAATAATAAAGTTGTTATTTTATATTTCCTTATTCATGATAAATGTTTATCATTCATGCTAGAATTGTATTAAACGGAAACTTGATACATGTGTGTATACATAGATAAAACACTGTGTCCCTAGTATGCCTCTACTTGACTAGCTCGTTGATCAAAGATGGTTAAGTTTCCTAGCCATGGACATGTGTTGTCATTTGATGAATGCGATCACATCATTAGGAGAATGATGTGATGGACAACACCCATCCGTTAGCTTAGCATAATGATCGTTCAGTTTTATTGTTACTGTTTCCTTCATGTCAAATATATATTCCTCTGACTATGAGATTATGCAACTCCCGGACACCGGAGGAATACCTTGTGTTCTATCAAACGTCACAACGTAACTGGGTGATTATAAAGATGCTCTACAGGTATCTCTGAAGGTGTTTGTTGGGTTTGCATAGATCGAGATTAGGATTTGACACTCTAACTATCAGAGAGGTATCTCTGGGCCCTCTCGGTAATGCACATCATATGAAGCCTTGCAATCAATGTGACTAACGAGTTACTTACGGGATAATGCATTATGGAACGAGTAAAGAGACTTGCCGCTAACAAGATTGAACTAGGTATGAAGATACCGCGGTCGAATCTCGGGCAAGTAACATACGGGTGACAAAGGGAATACCGTATGTTGACATAGCGGTTCAACCAATAAAGATCTCCATAGAATATGTGGGAACCAATATGAGCATCCAAGTTCCTCTATTGGTTATTGACCGGAGAGGTGTCTTGGTCATGTCTACATAGTTTTCGAACCCGTAGGGTCCGCACGCTTAACATTCGATGACGATATGTATTATATGAATTATGTGTTTCGGTGACCGAAGGTTGTTCGGAGTCCCGGATGAGATCACGGACATGACGAGGAGTCTCGAAATGGTCAAGAGGTAAAGATTGATATATTGGAAGGTAGTATTCAGACACCGAAAGGGTTCCGGAGTGTATCGGGTACATACCGGAGTACCCTAGGGGTTACCGGACCCCCCCCCCCCCCCCGGGAAATATATGGGCCATAGGAGGGAGGTTAACCAGCCTACAAGGGGCTGGTGCGCCCCCCACAAGGTAGGAGGCTGAATTGGAGTAGGGAAGGGGTGCCACCCCCCTTTCCTTCTCCTACTCCCTCTCCTTCCCCCTTTCCCCCTCCGGTAGAAGGAAAGGGGGGCGAATTCAACTAGGAGTCCAAGTGGGACTCCTTCCCACTTGGGACACGCCTAGGCCGGCCTCCTCTCCCTCCCTCCTTTGTATACGCGGGGGGGGGCGTGTTCGGGAATGCGGTAATTTAAAAAAAAATCCTACAATCACGCAAGATCTATCTAGGTGATGCATAGCAACGAGAGGGGAGAGTGTGTCTACGTGCCCTCGTAGACCGAAAGCGGAAGCGTTTAGTTAGCGCGATTTATGTAGTCAAACGTCTTCGTGATCCAACCGATCCAAGCACCGAACGTACGACATCTCCGCGTTCAGCACACGTTCAGCTCGATGACGTCCCTCGTACTCTTGATCCAGTTGAGGCCGAGGGAGAGTTTCGTCAGCACGACGGTGTGGCGATGGTGATGATGAAGTTACCGGTGCAGGGCTTCGCCTAAGCACTATGACGATATGACCTAGATGTGTAACTATGGAGGGGGGCACCGCACACGGCTAAAAGATCAACTTGTGTGTTCTTGGGGTGCTTCCCCCCCCCCCTCCCCCCTGTATATAAAGGAGGGAGGGAGGAGGCGGCCGGCCTAGGGGCGCGCCAAGCATAGGGAGTCCTACTAGGACTCCCAAGTCCTAGTAGGATTCCCTTTCCTATTCGGAGTAGGAGAGAAGGAAAGAGAGGGAGAGGGAGAAGGAAAGGTGGGCTGCGCCCCCACCCCTTGTCCAATTCGGTTTTGGTGGGGGGAGGCGCGTGCCACCTCTTGGCCCTTCTCCCCTCTCTCCACTAAAGCCCAATAAGGCCCGTTACTTCTCCCGGTGAATTCCCGTAGCGCCCAAAAAGAAAACACCCGACAAACAGGTTGGCTACGCTAGGATTCGATCCCACCATTTCGCGCACACCACAGAGCAGACCCCAACCAGCTAGCCACTCGACCACAAGGGAGCTACACAATATTCAAGCACGAAAGACTAAAATAACATCGAAAAGGGTTGAGATTTTAGAAAAAATATTGTAGAAACATTTCTTGAAATTTTCAAACAATTCGAAATGACACAAATAATTTTTGATAATCTAAGCTTATTTTCTAAAAAATTGTGAACAATTTTTCTAATCCGAATTTAGAAAGAACACGGACATTTTTACAAAACCTAACAGTTTTCTAAAACGTGATAATTCTTGGAAAAGTTGAAACTTTTCTATCATTGTGATTTTTTTTTGAAAACAAGAAACATTTTCTGAAATACTTGAACATTTTTTGAAGCACAAACATTTTTCTGAAATCGTGAGCAAATATTGGAAACATAAAAAGAGAACATATTTTTAAAATCCTGTACATTTTCTGAAACTTAAAAAATTTATGAACGACATTCTCAATATATTTTGATAAGAGAACATTTTTTTTAACATGAACATAACAAAGATTTGAAAATGCGAAGATTTTTTTGAAATTAATGAACATTTTCTAAAGCACGAACGCTTTTTTGAAATAGTGAACAAAATTAAAACAAAAACATTTTTTAAAATTCCTCAAACACTTTTTGAAACATAAACATTTTTTGAAATTGTGAACAAAATTTTTAAATGGGAACATTTTATGAAATTCTGAACATTTCTCCAAAACATGAACGTCACAAATATTTGATAATGAGAACATTATTTTGAATTTACTAAACATTTTTTAAAACCTGAACATTTTTCAAAATTGTGAACAAAATTTAGAACAAGAACATTTTTTGAAATTCCTGAAAGACTTTTTGGAAGTTGAACATTATTTGAAATTGTGAACAAAATTGGAAAATGGGAGCATTTTATGAAATTCCTGAAGTTTTTTTTCAAATCATGAACGTAACAAACATTTGAAAATGAGAACATTTTTTTGAATTTATAGAACAGTTTTTTTTAAACACGAAGAGTTTCTGAAATTTTGGACAAAAATTGAAAGAAGAATTTTTCTCGAAATTCTTGAAATTAGTTTTGAAACACGAACATTTTTTTGAAATTGTGTACAAAATTTGAAAATAGGAACACTTTATGAAATTCCTAACAATATTTCAAAGCATGAACGTAACAAATATTTGAAAACAAGAACATTTTTTTGAATTTACCGTACATTTTTGAAATTGTGAACAAAATTTAAAAGAAGAACATTTTTTGAAATTACTGAAAGACTTTTTGAAAGACGAACATTATTTGAAATTATGAAGAAAAATTGAAAATGTGAACATATTATGAAATTTCTGAACATTTTCTGAAACTCAGAGCAAATTTTGAAAGCAATAATATGTTATAAAATTCTGAATAAATATTTGAAATTCTCAAACAAAAGATACACGAAAAAAGGAAAAAGAAAAGAGCAAAGAAAAGAAAAGAAAATAGAAAAAGAAAAGAAAATTTTAAATGAAAAAGAAAAAGAAATGGTAAAGAAAATAAACAAAAAGAAATAAAAGGAAATAGAAAAACTGGCTCAGGAACCTCCTAGAAGGTTCCCAAAACAAGAAAAAACCGGCTATGAACCACCTAGAAGATTCCCAAAACCGGATTCGTACAAACGTTTGAACGGGCTGGCCCATCCGAAAGCTCGTCAGATCTGCCCCTGTGTGTCGCGTCAACTACTTGCCGCAACGAGCGGCAAATAGGAATTTCCCCCCGGTACTCCGGAAAATACCCGAATCGCTCGGAACCTTTCCGGTGTCCGAATATAGCCTTCCAATATATCGATTTTTACGTCTCGACCATTTTGAGACTCCTTGTCACGTCCGTGATCTCATCCAGGACTCCGAACAAACTCCGGTCATCAAATCACATAACTCATAATACAAATCGTCATCGAACGTTAAGCGTGCGGACCCTACGGGTTCGAGAACTATGTAGACATGACCGAGACACATCTCCGGTCAATAACCAATAGCAGAACCTGGATGCTCATATTGGCTCCTACATATTGTACGAAGATCTTTATCGGTCAAACCGCATAACAACATACGTTGTTTCCTTTGTCATTGGTATGTTAATTGCCCGAAATTCGATCGTCGGTATCATCATACCTAGTTCAATCTCGTTACCGGCAAGTCTATTTGCTCGTTCCGAAATACTTCATCCCGCAACTAACTCATTAGTCACAATGCTTGCAAGGTTTATAGTGATGAGTATTACCGAGACGGCCCAGAGATACCTCTCTCAAACACGGAGTGACAAATCCTAATCTCGATCTATGCCAATGCAGCAAACACCTTAAAAACACCTGTAGAGCACCTTTATAATCACCCACTTACGTTGTGACGTTTGGTAGCACAAAAAATGTTCCTTCGGTATTCGGGAGTTGCATAATCTCATAGTGTGAGAAACATGTATAAGTCATGAAGAAAGGAGTAGCAATGAAACTGTAACGATCATAATGCTAAGCCAACGGATGGGTCATGTCCATCACATAATTCTCCTAATGATGTGATCTCGTTCATCAAATGACAACACATGTCTTTTATTAACGAGCTAGTCAAGTAGAGGCATACTAGGGACAATATGTTTTGTTTATGTATTCACACATGTACTAAGTTTCTGGTTAATACAATTCTAGCATGAATAATAAACATTTATCATGATATAAGGAAATAAATAATAACTTTATTATTGCCTCTAGGACATATTTCCTTTAGGGCGCCCCTAGAGAACACACCAATTGCTCCAAGCCGTGTGCGGTGCCCCCCTCCATAGTTTACGCCTCCGGTCATATCCTCGCGGTGCTTAGGCGAAGCCCTGAGTAGATCACATCACCATCACCGTCACCACACCGTGTGCTGATGGAACTCGTCTACTCCTTCGACCCTCTGCTGGATCAAGAGCTCACGGGACGTCATCGCGCTGAACATGTGCAGAACTCGGAGGTGCCATACGTTCAGTGCTTGATCGGTTGAATCGAGAAGACGTTCGACTACATCAACCGCGTTAAGCTAACGCTTCCACTTTCGGTCTACGAGGGTACGTGGACACACTCTTCCCCTCTCGTTGCTATGCATCTCCTAGATAGATCTTGCGTGAGCATAGGATTTTTTTTGGAATTGCATGCTACGTTTCCCAACAATCACATCACAACATGCCCTGCAAAAACAAGTTAGATGTCCTCTACTTTGTTGTTGCAAGTTTTACGTGGCTGCTACGGGCTTATAGCAAAAACCTTTCTTACCTATGCATCAAACCAAAATGTTGTTTCGTCAAGTTTGCTGTTTTAACCTTCTTCAAGGACCGGCCGTAGTCAAATTCGATTCAACTAAAGTAGGAGAAACAGACACCCGTCGGCCACCTTTATGCAAAACTAGTTGCATGTCTGTCGGTGGAACTAGTCACATGTGCATGGACATGTAAGGTTGGTCCGGGCCACTTCATCCCACAATACCGCCGAATCAAAATAAGACGTTGGTGGTAAGCAGTATGACTATCACCGCCCACAACTCTTTGTGTTCTACTCGTGCATATCATCTACGCATAGACCTGGCTCATGATGCCACTTTTGGGAAACGTAGCATGAAAAACAAAAAAAATTCTAGGCACACGCAATGATCTATCCATGGAGATGCATAGCAACGAGGGGGAGAGTGTGTCTACATACCCTCGTAGACCATAAGCGGAAGCATTAAACAATGCGGTTGATGTAGTCGAACTTTTTCGCGCTTCAACTGATCAAGTACCGAACGCACGACATTTCCGCGTTCTGCACATGTTCAGCTCGGTGACGTCCCTCGCCTTCTTCATCCAGTAAGACGTCGAGGTAGTAGATGAGTTCCGTCAGCACAAAGGCGTGGTGACGGTGATGGTGAAGTGATCCTCACAAGGCTTCGCCTAAGCACTACCAAAATATGACCAAGGGTATAAATGGTGGAGGGGGGCGCCGCACACGGCTAGGCAATTGTCTGATGTGTGCTAGGGGCGCCCCCCCCCCATATATATATATATATATATATATATATATATAGGTGGGAGGGAGAGGGAGAGTCCAGAAGGCGCCCCAATTAGGACCGAATCCTACTTGGGTTCCTCCTTGGTCGGCCGCCCCCCATTCCTTATTTACTGGAGGGAGACGGAAAGAGGAGGGCAGGAAGGGGGAGGCCGAATCCCTCCTTTCCTTCTCCCTTCCCCACTCTCCTCCTCTGGTTCGACCCATACGGGGGGTGCACCAGCCCCTGGTGGCTGGTGCGTTTCCCCTCTTGGCCCATAAGGCCCATATCTTTTGTCGGGGTTGCCAGGAACCCCTACCAGTGACCTGATATGTACCCGGTACCCCCCCCCCCCCGGAACACTTCCAGTGTCCGAATACTATCGTCCTATATATCAATCTTTACCTCTCGACCATTTCGAGACTCCTCGTCATGTCCGTGATCTCATCTGGGACTCCGAACAACATTCGGTCACCAAATCAGATAACTCATATAATACAATATCATCATCGAACGTTAAGTGTGCGGACCCTGCGGGTTCGATAACTATGTAGACATGACCGAGACACCTCTCCGGTCAATAACCAATAGCGGAACCTGGATGCCCATATTGGCTCCTACATATTCTACGAAGATCTTTATCGGTCGAACCGTTATGACAACATACGTTATTCCCTTTGTCTATCGGTATGTTACTTGCCCGAGATTTGATCATCGATATCTTCATACCTAGTTCAATCTCGTTACCGGCAAGTCTCTTTGCTCGTTCCGTAATAGATCATCCTGCAACTAACTCATTATCCACTTTGCTTGCAAGGCTTCTTATGATCTGCATTACCGAGAGGGCCCAGAGATACCTCTCCGATATTCGGAGTGACAAATCCTAATCTCGATCTATGCCAACTCAAAAAACACCTTCGGAGATACCTATAGAGCGTATTTATAATCACCCAGTTATGTTGTGATGTTTGATAGCACACAAGGCATTCCTCCGGTATCCGGGAGTTGCATAATCTCATAGTCGAAGGAATATGTATTTGACATGAAGAAAGCAATAGCAATAAAACTGAACGATCATTATGCTAAGCTAACGGGTGGGTCTTGTCCATCACATCATTCTCGTAATGATGTGATACCGTTATCAAATGACAACTCATGTCCATGGTTAGGAAACCTTAACCATCTTGGATCAATGAGCTAGTCAAGTAGAGGCTCACTAGGGACACAGTGTTTGTTTATGTATTCACACATGTATTAAGGTTTCCGGTCAATACAATTCTAGCATGAATAAAAAATCTTTATCATGAATAAGGAAATATAAAATAACAATTTTATTATTGCCACTAGGGCATATTTCCTTCACTCGGCGTTTGGCCCAGGGCCAGACGCCAGGGTCTCCGGCGTTTGGACCCTGACCTCTGCAAAACATCCTTTTGCATCGACCTAAGGCCCTATGGGCCTTACCCCTTGGCCTAACCCAGGTCCGTTCCTGAGAATTCTGTCGCCCGGGGCGAAACTAACAAGCGGGGCCCCTTAAGATGAACAGTGAAATAATGGCCCACGGAGGAAGTAGATAAAGGTGTGTGTGGCTATCACAAGGTATTCTTAAAAATGCAAAGCCATGTTTCATGCTAGCCTTGTACTATAACTATGGCCATTTGATGACATAAACTAAGAAGTTTCTGAAGCTTTGTGGGTTTGTTCCGCTGAAAATATATCGTCATAAAAAAATAGTGTTACTCATAGTCTAGCTAATGTTGGAAGAACTAGAGATTGCACCGCTTGTTGGCTGCATCGTGTTCCAGACAGTGTCATAGAGCTTGTATTAATTGACTGTAATGCTATTTCTGAGGAATAAATATCCACTTTTCCCGGAAAAGAAAAGACATGTGACTGCATGAATTGTCCTAAAAAAATTGTATACAAGATAGATGAACAAATTCATATGAGTGATGATAAAAATATTTCCTTCATATCTTCAAAAATTAAATCAATGGTACGATGATACTGCAAATTTACTCTTACCTAGTTATGCAAATATGTAACTCAAGACTTAATTATCTGATTTGTGTAGTCATTGCACAGTCATCTCAAAGTTACCTACCATGATCATCCAGTGCCTTGCTCTTCGTCTTGATCTCTGGCATCTACACCACGGCAACATCTCTATTAAACCGCAGGAACTGAAGGTTAATACTAATACAAATAGCAAAAGGTGTTGACCGGCTGGAAACACTCACCTCCACAGACGAACACAACATGCACAGGTCTGCCGCCGAGCTCCACCGCACAGTCGCATCCCTTGCGATCTGGGCCTCAAGATTATCTGCGGCGGTTTGGTTGCAAGGCAAAAAGGCGACGTGATACGTGGGTGATGCCTCGCTTATATTCCTTCCTTTTTTACGATCTTGCCCCAAGTTACTCGATCCCAGCCTGGTCAATGCGTGTGTTACGTCATGTATCACTCCAGCTACTACTACTTGGGCCATACAATAACCTTTTACCATGCTATACAATAGAGCCTCATGGCATTCGGGGGCCCCTCCACATTGGAGGGCCGGGGCGGCCGCCCCCTACCCCCCTCCCACCCCCAACTAGGGTCGGCCCTGGCTTAACCATACCATCCTATATATCAATATTTACCTCCGGATCATTCCAGAGCTCCTCGTCATGTCTGTGATCTTATACGGGACTCCGAACAACATTCGGTCACCAACATACATAACTCATATAATACTGTATCCTCAACGAACGTTAAGCGTGCGGACCCTACGGGTCCGAGAACTATGTAGACATGACTGAGACACCTCTCTGGTCAATAACCAATAACGAAACTTGGATGCCCATATTGGCTCCTACATATTCTACAAAGATCTTTTTCGGTCGAACCTTATGACAACATACGTAATTCCCTTTGTCTATCAGTATGTTACTTGCCCGAGATTCGATCGTCGGTATCTCTATACCTAGTTCAATCTTGTTACCGGCAAGTCTCTTTACTCGTTCCGTAATACATCATTCTGCAACTAACTCATTAATCACTTTGCTTGCAAGGCTTCTCATGATGCGTATTACCGAGAGGGCCCAAAGATACCTCTCTGATACCCGGAGTAACAAATCTCAATCTCGATCTATGCCAACTCAACAAACACCTTTGGAGATACCTGTAGAGCATCTTTATGATCGCCAAGTTACGTTGTGACATTTGATAGCACATAAGGCATTCTTCCAGTATCCGGGAGTTGCATATTCTCATAGTCAAAGGAATATGTATTTGACATGAAGAAATCAATAGCAATAAAACTGAACGATCATTATGCTAAGCTAACGAATGGGTCTTGTCCATCACATCATTCTCTTAATGATGTGATCATGTTATCAAATGACAACTCATGTCCATGGTTAGGAAACATTAACCATCTTTGAACAACGAGCTAGTCTAGTAGAGGCTTACTAGGGACACGGTGTTTGTTTATGTATTCACACATGTATTTAAGTTTTTGATCAATACAATTCTAGCATGAATAATAAACCTTTATCATAAATAAGGAAATATAAAAATAACAACTTTATTATTGCCTCTAGGGCATATTTCCTTCAACGTCTCCTCCCACTAAAAGCACATCGCCGAGAATCCTGAAATAAATCCAGGAATAAGTAGCGTGCACGCTTGTTTCGCAATAAGAATAATGATAATAATAATAATTCAGTCAAAATAATAATAATAATAATAATAATAATAATTCAGTCAAAATAATAATAATAATAAAAGCGTCCACACTTGGAGATATGCGAGGTAGAAAGGTATATACTCTCTCCGGTTCAAATTAATTGAAGTTGTACTAGAGCTACGTCAATTAATTTAACTTCAATTAATTTGAAACGGAGGGAGTAATAGAATTCTCGGCCTGATGAAACAAGTGCACTCGGTTTAAGTCATGGATTTCATATGGATGTTCGTATTTTTCTGGATTTTTTCAAGCATGTACAGTGTTATTTTTTGCTGCTAAACGACATCGGCAAGGCCAACACGTCATCACCAACAGGACGTCCATGACAATGTCACAATTATTTATGAAACTAGATGATACCCCGCGCGTTGCTGCAGAAAATATTGCCTAGTTGGTGTTTTACTCATCAACTACTCAACTAAAAGGACAAAATGATGAATAAACGATTCTTATTTGAACTTACTTTAGAATGATAAATAGGTAAGTAAGATCAAACCTCCAACTTATATCATTCAAAGCTTGGACAATAGACGAACAATCGGAAAGAGAATGGTTAAACCTTTAGGCAATATTTCCACTCTCTCTGCAAGTGGAATAAACTATCAAGCTGCAGCTAAAACTTGAACACCTAGCTACAACCCCAAGTCTTGATTGTGTGCAATCTGCAGAACACCCAGGTACATTTACTTTAATCGATCCGACAACAAGAGATAAACAAATGTCATTAGTCCAGATAGATCCTTACGGCTTTGGTCTTCTAAATATAGTGTTTAGTTGTACCTGCATCAGAAAGCTCCCTCTTCTGACTAATTATGTGCATTGGATAACATAACTCTATAGAAAGAAAATAGGAAACTGTCATTATGCAACTTGTTCGCTCAATTACATATATTAAATGCACCAGAAGGATATAGTCACGCATGCCCACTGAACCCGTTGCTTTCACCCAAAGTCTGAAATTCACAGAATTATGTTGATTCTTCATACAGGATTAACACACACACACACACACAGTTAACACAAAGAGTACATAGATAAACTTATTAAGAGAGAGAAAGACAGAATTAACAGAGAGAAGTTCTCCAGTCCACCGCCGCCTAGCTCCACGTCGTGGCCTCACTTTTGTGCACCTACAAACAGAGGAGAAGAATTAGTACAGTGCCTTGGAATCAACTGGGAGAGAGGATTAGCACCAGCACAACCGGCCGGTGCACGCACGCACACCCGAACGGCACACAACACATACGCACACCAAAAAAAAAAACTCATTACTGCTGCAAGGATTGTTGAGATGATCCAAACAGGCATACATGTCAATTACAAAAACCACATATTGAAATTTAAGGCGAGCATATCCAAATACTGTTGGAAGGATTGTTGAGATGACAACCCAAACAGGCATACATGTCGTCAATTACAGAAATCAACTACTGGAATGGACATCTGCAGAACTTAAGCTCGGCAAAGACCTCAGGGGCGGTCCTCCTGGACACGCATATCATGAAGACAAATCCAAACTTGTCGCAATATTTCGCATTCCATTCTGACAATTCCTGCAACAAACAGTATGAAGAAACCAGCGAAATTGAGTACATTAATCAGATCAGATCAGATTAATCTTATTCTTATCACAGATGCAAAGCACCGTATGACCTGCGTGGTGGAATCAGTGGCTATGGAAAGTACAGCTGAATGCTCCTCCTTGCTCCATCTGTAGTGATGACTGATGGCCTGATGATGAAGGGACGAACTAACTGAGACCAACAGACAGAAGAAGAACTAATCAGCAGGGAACGGACTTGGAGACGACGCGGGAGGTGGTGCCGATGTGTGGGTCGGCGGCGAAGGCCTCCAGCCATCCAGTCACATCCACCTAGGTCTGATTTGTTCGTTCCCGGTCGCACACATGGCCGGCGCGGAGCACACACACCATCCAGAGGGATCTAGATAGAGAGAGAGCGGGAGATGGACTCATCTCGATCCGGTGCTGCAGCCCTCCATCCGTTGCTAATGTGTGCCCACGCTCCATAGCCGCCGCAAGTCTCGAGAGGGGAGGGAGGAAGAACACGCTCGGTTTTCTGTGAGATGAGGGAACCACCTTGTCGTCCCCAGGCCTCCTCCGCCCGATACCCTCAAGCCGGCGCCGCCTCTTCATATACGGACGCCGCCAGAGAAAAGTCGGGCTCGTGAGGTACATCGGGGCGAGGATGTGAAGGGGAACTATTTTTATTTGAAGACTTCGAAGGCAAATTTTGTGGAGATATATATATTCAGGGAAGATGAAGGTGAACCATCGTGATAGTCTTCTGAATAGGGAACGGATCCTCTAATATCGCGAAGGGATGTCACAAAGCTCCAATGCAAAACAAAGAAGGGGTGTCACGATTACTGTAGCGATATGTATTGTAGACAGTTACTGTTCATAGAAAATAAATCTGAAATTGATTTTATTGCAGCATAATTTTGTTTGTATCTAATTTTTGTAAACGTATACAGTAGATTTGTAATTTACAAATTAATTCAAGTCATTTTCGCCTTAATCATATGAATGTGAACATCAGGGTACTGTAGCTTCCCTGACATCCCTTCGTGATGTTAGAGGATCTCGTTCCTTTTGAATATGGGCGACATCACTACTCCGACCGGCCGCTCAAATGCCTCCTCAATTAATCTTATAGAATCGTGTGGGACAGTGGGAATTAACTGTAAGTACATAGTGGATGGTGGGCTAGCGACGCGCTGGTAAAAAAACATTAGGGGGAAATATGCCAGCAAGGGATGCTACGTGAGCGTGGAAAAGAAAAGAAAATAACGAAGAGATGAAGTGACGTGGATGAAAATTCCTGAGGTGGCTAGATGATGATGTGGACGGGCTGCATGTTGAGAGAATTGTTAGTAGTGGGGATCAACTTCTTAAGAATGTAAGATTCACGACATCATCCTCAACCAAAAACAACATAATTTATCATCTGATTCCCACCACGCATTAAAGGTGGGGGAGAAACGGGATCCCCGGGGCCACCAAGTAGAGTCAGTCTCGACGTCACAACGACCAGGATCCAGATGAGCGCGGTGGGTGGCATTCGGGGGTTTCTTCCCGAGCACCAATCTGCACTGAGCGCGGGTACCAACTGGCACGACCCATCAACCCCAAGGATGACTGATGGGTATCGAGGGAGCCCATGCTGCCTGGCATGGCTCACATCGTAGGGATGCAATGATGACACGAGGGGTGTGTTGTCTAGGACGCATCGTTGAAGGCCTCAAGGAGCAGGTAGACTAGCGTTCACGTGTGTCAGGAAGATGACACTTCCAAAGACGACTTCTCTGCACGATTGTCCCTGATGGGTCACCTATGCAACATGCAAACATCGTTGTCTCGCTACGAGGTTGTTGTCATCATATTTGGACCAATGGTGTAATCTTCTCCGCACTATATAAGTCGCAAAGGAGACCGTCTACGAGGATGGATCCCCATTAGAACACTTAGAGCTTGCTACACCCTTGTAAGCAGGAGATCTCTCAACATACAATCAAGAACACAAGGCAGGAGTAGGGTGTCACACCTCGCCGGTGGCCCTATGAGTCGTTGGATTGGACTGAAGCGTAGGTCCAGGATTGCGTTGACCATGTCGTCCTTTACCACCCGCAATGCACATCCAACGACGAGGGAAAACAATCCCCCAACGTCTCCCCGCGCGCCTTCCCCGGCGAAAAAAAGTCGCAACACCCGCGTCGCAGAAACTCGCCGTAGGAGCACAATGCATTCACCGCTTGATGCGGAGCATCCTGCGGACATCATCATGTCAAGAGTTCCATTGTCAAGTGACACGTGCCACATCTAATTCATATACATAAAGATGAATCATCTCCTTTACATGTGTTCACTTGATTCTTTCTTGGACGGCATACTACTTAACCCTCCATCGTGCATATATAAGTTTGAGCCAAGCTTCACGAATGATGTGTCGTCTCCAATGATGATGACATCATCACCTTCGCATTAGCACGCTACGACCGCCACGCACGGCTAGCACCGCCACCCCCGTTGCAACATACTTGTCTTCGGTAGTATCACGCAGCTTTGCCGGTTGCAGGAGCGGAGATCCCTTGTCCCAGCATCTTGCAACAGTTGAGTGCGGCGTGGTCGGCGGTTCCAACATGTGGTTAGCGTGGTCCCAACATTGATCGATGCCAGTTTCAACATGTGGTTTAGTGTGGCCCCAACATCTTGCAGTAGCTGGGTGCGGCGCGGTCGCTCGCAGTCCCAACATTGATCGACACCGGTTCCAGCATGTGGTTATCATGGTACCATCATTCACCTATGTCAGTTCCAGCACAAGCTGACCGGGGGCGCAACATCCATCAATGCCGGTTCTAGGACGTGGTGACTGTGGTCCCAGCATTCGTCAATGTCGGTTCTAGCACGCGCTGACCGCGATCGTAGCATTAGTCGTAGCTGGTTCCAGCAATATGGTCGTCTCGCGGGTGCAACTTTGTCGTAGCATGACAACCTCGCAGCAAGACTGACCATAGCAGAAGCACCAAATCGTGTGCGAAGCCGATGGCGCATCATCACACCGCTTTGCAGAAGTACTTGGACCTGCCCGAGGTCGGGCCTTTGCAACACATGTGGCGGCGTTTCGCAACATCAGCTGCGGCCCTCCACGGCGACGGTGGGTGCCTCTCGCACCGAGCGGCCATAGGCGGGAAGAGGTTTAGCGGGTGTGGCTACGACGGGTTTTAGATGAGAAGCCTGAGCACGTGAAAAAGAATGGAGCGGATAGCTGAGCGTGAAAGAGATAGGAGAGGGGATGGACGGTTCACGCGCGAGGCAGCCGGCGGAAGCTGAGACCGGTCGGCCGGTTTGAATCGCTTCCATAAAACTAGAGGAGCTGCGTCCCCATTCCAGTTAATCACAACGGTGTACTACAAACATAATACTCCCTCTGTCCCAAAATAAGTGTTTCAACTTTGTACTAGTTTTAATAGAAATTTATTCTAAGCTTGAGACACTTATTTTGAGACGGAGGGAGTACTACTTACTAGATTGCTCCCTCGCCGTACCCCGTCCTATTTTTTCTTATGCACAACAGCACATACCTAGCAACACTCGCGCACCCACACAAATTCCCCATTTCTCCCCTGCAGCGACCGGCACTTGCTCTGCACAGTTTCCTCGACGTGTCTTCGGCCCCAAAAAATCATCCGTACGTTCACTTACGAACTGCCGCATTTTTTGCACCCTCCGTCAGGAGATTCATGCCAGTAAAAAAGGTCTTTGTTGAACAATCTCCTTCTGTAGTCAGGGCCGTGTAGGAGCAAAAGAAGAGATCCGGGAGAACTGTCTCGTCATCTGGACAGAGTTCAGCTGCCAAAACAAACACACGAAATGTCAAGTTTCGGCACGAGGTTATTTTACAGGGCGAAAAAACAACGCGTGGATGGGGGTCGGAGCCGGTACCCGTATCAGCCGCTCGTCACGGAAGCTTGGAGCCCTGTGCTTCAATTCTCCACGGTGAGTCGTGAATTCCTCCATCACCTCGGCAGTATATTCAGAGGGATCTTCGATGCCTCGTGTGATGGATTCGCCATCACCCTGGGCAAGGGAACCAAATGAAATCCTAGCAGCAGTGACATGCTAAACCGCACACGAGACTAAAAGATGTAGTAAATGCAACCCGGGAGTGACAGAAACCCATACCTCTGGTATCGATGGATCACGGTGCACCCCCTCGCATTCTTCGTACTCGGACGCATCCAGCTCCCACAGGTGGCGCGTGTCAAAGAATTTCGGGAGCAAATGCTCCCTGATGATGATGAGGAAGAAGAAGAGGAGCGGGAACAGGATTCCCGCCACCGGTATCCATGTCATCCCCCAGACCATCAACAGATAAATCAGCTGGAAAACGGTGAAGGCCAATATCTGGTTGAAAGGCACCGACTCCAAGAAGGACGCATGAGCGCCTTCAAGAACCCTGTCCAAAATTAGAACAGATGAATATTCACCCCTACTCCCGGTTTTCCTGAATGAACCGAATGAGACCAAAATGCATAAGGCTGCTTTGCATACGATGGAAAGAAATGAACAGACACAAGAGTCGCCAATAGAGCGTACTTGTAGCGCCGCCGAGGGGAGATGAACAGAAGCTGTAAGCGCTCCCAGAACTGGTTCCCAGGCAGGCTGTCGATGGACATATAGCCGAAGTACCCCCACAGGACTGATGTGGGTATCTTCTGAATGACCGGCACAACTCCAATGCAACCCGCGACCAGCAGGGACTGAAGCAGATTGCTTACTCTCTGCTCATTCACCCGTACAGGCAAGTAAGCTTCCAGATGTTTTTCAGGGTCAAATACCTCAGGCGCAGTCACTGCCCCATTCCCCTCTGTGATTTTTTTCCCCTCTGTGATAATGGCGTCTTTCAATTCCTTGAGCTCTTTGTGAGCAGAATCCTCCTGTGCGACGTTAAAGATATATAGTTTTAAGTAACAAAGCTGAGATCATATGATTCTTACATGCATGTTTTGGCGAGTGACTACTTACGTTGCCTTTGTCGTCCATTTTAATGAAAACTTCATGCATCTTGCCGTAAACTTCTGAGCTGCTAGCATTGTTCATCATGCCTTCCTTGGCGGTTCGGACCATCTGTTTGCGGAGCGCCTAATTTGAGCCAAGAGAGACGGCAGATGAGCAAGGTGAAACTGAATAGCTCACTGAAAAGCCAAGAAGACCACAAACTACCAACCTGCCTCCTGAGGACAGCAAGACTTCGCGTGTGCATGGGGGCCTGGGGAAGTACTCCATTAGATGGAGGAATGCCAAGAAGGCCACAAATCAACACCTGCGGTAGCATTTCTATACCATGAGAACAGTAAACAATTCTCCACATGTTGCCTAATTTATAACAGTTTTTCTATTTTCTGTAAGCAGTTGGAATTCACAGATAAGATCTTCAGAATTCTATTAGGACTGACATCCATAATGCCAGAAGAAGAGAGAATAATAGATCATACCGAAAAGCTCAGGACCAAAATGTCGTAATGGTATGCTGATGGGTTTTTCAAATTGAACTCCTTCTGCTGAGCCATCTGTGAGGCTACACTATGGTCAAAGAAATAGAGCCCCGCAACCATCACAGCAGGCACAATCGCCAAAAGTATGTAGGCTAGAGGGACAGAAAATAACTCCTGCATGTTCATCACCACCCATCAGGATTATGAGTTCACATATGTGACATATCTACTGTTTGATCCTGGATCCAAGTAAAATGCGTTATTACCTTAGCTACCGTCCAATGTTGCAGTGACTTGGGTTCCCAAGGAAGTGGGGTGAACAACCTCCTAGGAACACCTGAAGGTATCTTGGTGGGCAACGAATATGACAACGTGGTCCACAGTATCACCATAAGTGGAACACCATAGTCAGCAATCACGTTCCTTAGCCATCCTGAAAGTTTTACCTGAAGCATTAATAGTTTGTACGTGGAGACGATTGGTTGATCAAATGTACTACATGGAGAAATATGACAAACCAGCTCCGTAGAGCGATGACCTTGCACTTCTGCTCTTTAACGCAGTATAGAGCAGTCCCATTGAAAAGATAATTCCAAGCAGACCATTAATATATACCCATTGGAATTGGTATATGGGTAGGCTCTGATCTTTACCCTCAGGCACACTGAATTCACTCAACATTCCCTGCGGAAAACAGACCATGTAGTGAGTAAGCGTCTACCAGAATGCTCCCTTTACTCCAAAATATATAGTGCTTTGAACAAGACACAATCTTCAATAAGAAAAACCTGACAATCTATTTTTATGGTTATATATTAATTATCATGTAATTTTATTATTTCGAGAGCACTTTTCTGCTTTCATGTTTCTAACAGATACATCTTTTTTTTAAGTAACAGATACAATCATACTCCCTCCGTCCGGAAATACTTGTCATCAAAATGAATAAAAGGGGATGTATCTAGATGTATTTTAGTTCTAGATACATTCATTTTTGTCCATTTTGATGACAAGTATTTTTGGACGGAGGGAGTAGTTTTGAGGTAAAAGCAGCTGCTGATGCAATTGAATGCTCGCTTTTGCCTAACCGAAGCAGTAGCTGATCCTAGTTCGGCTATGGCTCTCTGGCTCTGACCCAATTCAGTTTCGTTTTGTATGATCATAAATATTAGCGGCCAAAGTCGAGAAAGATGGACCACCCAACTCATAAAATATCATATATCTCTAAACATTGGTAGCAGTACACAGTAACATTTAGCAAATTTTATACCTTGATAGCTTCTTGCATGAACAGGATTGTGATCAACATTCCAAACAATTCTCCCGCAAATCTTGTAAATCTATTCAAAGCAGCTGCGGCATTAAACATTGCCATGAGGAACAACATGACCGCAGTCCAGATGCAAACCCTATCAGTGGATAAAAATGGAAAACAATGAAATAAATATAGAGGTACCATTTGGCGTAACTGAAAGACAATCACAAGAAGTAATTCTTATTTATTTATCATCCCTTACCATCCAGCCCATGCCAGGAATAATCGTTCTCCAAGGTTTGGCTGATTTTTGGCAAAACTGTACAGGTATGTGTACATTATAATTGTTGGTTCTGCAACTCCCACAATCAGCAGTGGTTGTCCGCCCAGTACAGAATGTATGATGCCACATATAGCAGTTGATGCCAACGTCTCAACTGTCGTTAGCGTACCATCTGAAACACGACAAAAACTTATTTTCATTTTTCAGTGCCTAAGAACAAGGATCCACGACTACATTCTCCTTATCTTTGTCAAGTGCCACATGGAAAGATAAAAGTAAAGGATGTAGCATATCATGACAGTATTTAGAAATGGGGAAAATGCTACTGACCTAAAGTTCTTGACAGTGCAAGGAAGAATAAACAAACCTGTATCTTTACTTAGTTGCTCCCCAAAGGCGATAACAGGTAGTGCAGATGCAAAGAAGATGTACAGAGTAGGTGCCAATATCCTGACAGTACGTAGGTTGCATTCAACACAGTCAACACAACTGGAAATTTTTGGTAAGAGTCGTAGATTTAAATAAGCGTTGACTTGTTAGGTGCAGCAAACCTGAACCCAGAACTGAACCCATTGTGCCAATCTTGTTTGTAGCAAGATGCTCTTCCTCTAAAATCCTCAATCACTCCCTTAAATAGGGTTTTCTTAGGTTCCATCGCCTGAAAGGGGGACTAAAACATAATCAGATTTCGTGCGCGCAAAGGCATGGTGTACAGAGGATGAGTCATATATTCCCTGTCTTAATTTTAATAAGACCTCCACAGATTTCTAATTCAAGATATAATGTTTACCAACAAGGAAAAGGTGTGGCTATACCAACAACTATTTCCACAATACTTAGGTTTGGCGGAAAAAAAGGTGGCACCTCTGGAGTCATATTTGAAACTACTTGTTCATGATCACAGTTTTGTGATTATGAACAACATCATATAAAAATGAATTAAGACTAGAAGTTCTATTTTGGACGCCACATCAAGTAAAACACATCTCATAAAAATCAACTGAAGATGTCATGTTCTTCCCACACAAACAAAGCCAAGAGAATTTGCAAAGAAAACTGTGCATGAAGACAATGGACAGAGTTGCATTACCCCATAAAATGTTGCTTCATAACTTGAGATTTCGTCTGTGAAAGAATACGATAGCTAGCACGTGAAGTATCAGCCAAAGGAAATAGCAAGGTTGGCCCAATTTGGCTTGCCTCTGTTTATTATGCTATATTTAGCATGCTGGATGGGCCAAATTTTGACTGGTCATTAACCATTGAATGATGGCCTTTGGTATGCCCAGTATCCTTCATTTAACATGATGCTATATTTAGTTTAGTATTAGTGCCGAACACGGTAAGAGCACATTTTTTTGTATGACTATCTTGACAGCTGAGATAGCCAAAAAGGGAGGGTTTTCAACTTTCAGGCAAACCAAAAAAGAAAAAGGGTAATTAAAGCAGACCATTTGGACCAGCTGAATTAGGCAAACGCAAGCATCCTATCGACCGGCAGACATTTGAAACTAGCCCCAAAGGCTGGGGCCAAATATGATGTGATAATAGGCCATAGCAAAGGGAAGCAAACGCCATACATGGATGAATATGATAGCACAAGCTTATGCGGTGGCCATGCTCTGCTTAACGAAATCAATCAAGCTGCCAGATCTCCTCTGCACACAAGCTTCACACACCGCAATCGTGAAGAGAAGTTGAAGCAAGCTCCAAATTCACATAAATAAAAAGCGGGTACAAATCATGCATGTTTGGGGCCATGTTAATAACAACCCAAAGTAGTGAGATGGCGCTACAATTTTGCAGGGGATTGCATATTTGCATCCATGCGCCAAAGCTGCAAGTAATTAGAACGCTTCAAACAGAAGTGCCAGAAGATGGCCAAAGAAATGCTACAGAGATAGAGAAAAATTCACCCTACGTGCTCATTGCTGCTGCTGCAGATGAAAAAATTGCCGAAGAATCGCATTCTTCCAAACAAACAAAAAATAGTAACACGTACAGCATCAATTTAAGAGCTACATTTCCTTCAAGCGCATAGAATTACCCCGAGTTTAATCAACAAGAGCAACAGACAAAAAATGGAGGCGTCAATTCGACACGTCCGCATGCAGCGAAGGAGCTGCACCCAGCAAACAACCCAAGCAACCCGTGGAGGAAGTTTGGAGGTGAGGGGATTGAGGCATTGGAACGGAGCGGAGCCTTACCAGCAGCGGCGTACCAGGTCGAGGCGGGGTGGGGGAGGCGAGGCGAAGCGTGGCGCCGGAGATGCGCCGTAGTGCAACGGCAATGCCGCCTCCACCGGCGACGCAGGGTGCGAAACCCGGCGTCGGCAGGCGGAGGAGGCGAGCTGGGGCAGGGGCCGGGCGGGGTTGCAGCCTTCTTTCCTTCCCACCCATTTCCTCTGCAATGGCCGCCTATTTGTAGACCCCGGCGACCCCATGGAACCATCGGGGGAGAGAAGATCAGTGTGCGCACGCCTGCCCCCCGATTTCCCTCTCTGTCACGTGGCCCCGATGAAAATAGTAAACGTGGTGCCAGGACTGCGTGGGGCCGAGGTGTCACCGGCGCACGGCTTGCGGGTTTGAATCGAGGAGCATCGCGGCTGTCCGTTCGAGCCGATGGTAGGATCTGCGTGGGGCCAGTGCTCGCCGCGCGTGTCAGGCAGCAGGACAGCTGTCCCCGATCTGGTCCACATCGTCCTCTCGCCTGCTCTGAGCCCGATCGAGCACGTTCGCTCCAAGCACCGGCTGAGCAACTCGCACGCGGGGGCTAGCCTGGGTGACCCGATGATGCCGTGGCGACGTTTCCGCCGTTTGGTTCGGCCTCGGCCAACCCGATCGAAACTTATGCACGTTTCCCTTCCAAACTTGGACGAGACGTACGCGAGGGATGCACCCACCAGCTGGCCTGTCGAGACATGGCAGTCAGGGAAACGGGGCGATTGGGCAGGCTCTGCTGCCACTACGAGCGTACGGGGTGCTGCCTTCTCGCAGCCATGTCATATTCAGTGTGACCTGTACAATGGGAGCATGGTTTTATCAAGAACTGCACGCGTGCTTCGTGTGGAATGAGGTGCAACTATATACAGTACATACATGCATGCTAACATCGATCCGTAACCCGTTGTGTAACCTCATACCATTAGCCTGAGAATGATTTCAGTACCGTAACAATAGCAATCACATCCCGACTGAAACAAACAGAAGTATCCACGCTGCTTGATTCAGTATAATATCAAGTTGGCACCAAAAAAAAAATCAAGTTGGCACCACAAGTTGGTTCAGGATTTAGCTACCAGTAAACATCACGTGTATGGAGCCACATGGACACAAATCTGACTACATCGCCTTGGGGAAAACCTCACAACCAACAACACTGTTCGTGCCATAATATATTCATTCCCACACAAATTCATGCAAGTCTACATACAAATCGGCAAAAGGAAGGCATGCATCCAGGTGAACAAGGCATGTTAGGAAATGGAAAAGATTAACCTGCCATGGCAATCATTTAAAACGGAACCGCCCCACAATACTTGCATGTCTGGAAGGTTGGCCACGCTGATACCAACAAGTAAAAACAATATTAGAAATCATTCAAAACATAACAAAAATGACATCGCTTCATATAGCTCAAGTAAGCTACCAAGATAATGTTGTGGTCCTTCATAGAGAAAATGCAGAAGCTTTGCGACTTGATGCATTGATAGAAGCACGCACAACCCTCCGAGTAAGTGCCCCCATGAACATGACCACAAAAAGAAATACACCCATTGTGCTGTCAAAAAGTGAAGAAAATTCATGAGGCCGGAACGAAAAGACGCAAATCAGAACACAAACTCGAAGCACTCACATCCTTGTTGTTTGTGAACTGGATAGGTCAAGGTCGGCCACAGCTTTACTGGTCAAGGCCCACTGCCTAACCGAACCCTAGCTCGGAGGAGTAAAATGTGTGCTAGAGCGTCCCGGAAGGGTGAGACGGAGTAGGGGCCTTTGTTGCTATATCCTGTAAAAACAAGGGGTGACTACAAGCATGGTGGCAAGTGGCAACAGAAGGAGATTGTGAGGGCTGGCACAGAAAAGTCCTAGATCATTGAGTTCTCGTTGGTTTAAATTTTTATGCAGCACATGTGGGTGGAGATTGTTAGGGAGGAAGGTGGAGCAAGGAAGGTTTGAGATTTCAGGCTCAATAAATCTTGATATCGCTTGTACATTTTTAATGGAGTGGTCCATGACATGGTTTCCAACATTCCATGTTTCCACTGAATGTGGTTTCGATGTGATAATCATAAGAGGAAAAACAACAACATCATAGAACCTATTTTAAGTACTCAGAGGACCATAATACCAGAGTGCAACATTTGGCTACCGTACAACATTTACATCTACTTAGAGCAATAAAATATGACCTTGAGACAAAGGAACAATTCATCTGAACGTAATAAGCAAATAATTGTACCTGCCACTTTTCTCTCTTCTATAAAGAGCTCCATGTAGAGTAACCCCAACACCTGATGCTATATGCACTCTACCTATTGTAGATAGAGAACAAAACACATAGCAACCCCAGCACCTCGCTAATCAAATTTCATCTGAACCAGATAACAAGAATCCTGCCAGCACAAATGATTTAGGATACTCCTTTTGAAATTGCAATAGCATGCTGATAGGAAAATTATTTAAAATACCAATACCTTCAAACAAGATAATAAAGATGAAAAATATATTGATTTCAAAACTTCATGGTCATCTGAGTCCTGTTAAGAGTCATGTGTCTGCTACACAAATTACCGAAAAGACCCAGACACCCAGCAAGATTACACTCACAAAAGACAGGTGCAGTAAAAGCACGTGTTTGAGTTACATTCGAATCCCACCTGTGCAGCATGTTGCTGATAACAAAGCTTGCAGAAAACAGGAAGCTAAAGTAGTGCGGATATAATAGAAACAGGATTCGTAGATTAAAAAGTGAAGCCAATATGTTGTATCACAACAAGGTTCCAACTGGCCTAGACCAAATGTACATACTGGTATGCCCGCACATGCATTAAGCTGCTTATGCTTTTGTCATTGCTTCGCAGAAAAAGGGCTAGCAGGACCTTATTGCCTTGGGAGCCCTTTGGTATTTATTTATATTTGTGACTACCCCTCTTTAAATTAGCAAGGTGGTACATATCTCGACTTACGTCCCCATGCTACTGACCAGCCACACTTAGGCATAATTTCAACCAGGCAAGGCTAAGGTGTCACAGTTGTGGAAAATAGAATAGACGACAGGGGAAATTCAGCATCCTAGTAACTAAAATATTTGTAGCATAGATATGTATGACAGAACTTGTATAAAATTCAAAGAAATGATGATACCAATGTCCAAGAGAATTATGATATCAGCTATAAATATTTCTTGCTAGATCTTACTACTACTTTACAACACCAGATACAAAAGTAACACCATTTATGTAAATCAATGTAATTTCACTTCAGTACCCACTACAAAAATCTTTCTATGTTGTCAACTAAGTCTGGCAATCTTTCCAGAACTCACCAGTTAGACTTCATCTGTCGAGTGGCAGTGTGGAATATGTTAACATGAACAGGCATGTGGCCATCTTCGTACCATGTACAGAGTGTTATAAAAGCCAGACACAACATGTGTCAGTATCTTTAGTAATGTCGACTCTTCATTCATGTCTGTTGGAAGGAGGGAAATAATTAAAAGAAGAAATAAGTTCCTGAAATGTGAGATGTATAACTCAAAGAAAACCTGAGTAAAAGAAACTGAGGGAGTGCTACTTTGTGCAAAGTTTGGATAAAAAGACCAACTCGAATTGCATAGTGTGCAGTGTGCTAGAGGAGGCGTTGTTCATAATAGTTTGGGAGGTATACCAAACACTACAGGATATTTCAGCTGCCAAAATATATATTAAAAAATTGGCACAATTGTCAGACTAAGCGCTTTACATCATAAAGTATTGGTTCCAAGTAGCAACAGGTAACCTACAGTTAATATACTAAATGTATCGATGAAAATCACTAGAGGTGTGTCTTACTTGAGAATCGGGGTGCAAATGTCTACCCTTTTGGTATTCTCTGTGGTAGGAACCGGATCCCTACCAGGGCGTGGTCGCCGGCGCTGGGGCGCCGTCGTTGCGTGCGCGCGCGGGAGAGAGAGAGAGAGAGCGCATCGGCGGCTAGGGTTAGGTCTCCCAGCTCCCTAAGGAAGTCGAGCAAATATGATTGCTTCTTGCTTAATCCCAAAACGGGTCCTTACACGAGTTTATATAATCCTCCTAATAAGATAATTGGGCTAAGCCCCTAATAACGATAAGATAAACTGGGCCACAACTAACTGGGCTAAGCCCCTAATATGCTGGTCATAACATCTCTCCCCGCCTGCACAAACAGCTCGTCCTCGAGCTGGAAGGCGGGGCAGATCAACGGTCGCCAAACACCTCCGCGTCAACTGGGGCGGGCTGGTCGCCGAGCCCGGCGACGGCGGGGTCCACCTCAATGTAGTCTGCAACCTCCAGGTAGAAGAGTCGTGGGCAGACGTGGCCCAATACGTAGGGCTCGTCGCAGTTGAAGCACAACCCTTGGCGGCGACGCTTGAGTTGCTCGGCCGGGGTGAACCGGCGGAACGGGCATGCCGCAGCCGCGGCGAGGGGCGCCGCGGAAGCCTGGGCAGGCCGACCCTGCGCGGGAACTTCCGGCCAGGGTGGCGGCCCAGCGGCCCAGGGCGGTGTCGCCTGCTGGATGGCCACCGCGCGACGCTCGAACGCGCGGGCGTAGTACATGGCCATCTGGAGGTCCTGTGGCCCGCGCATCTCCACGTCCACGCGAATGTGGTCCGGTAGGCCGCCGACGAAGAGCTCAGCCCGCTGACGAGCCGAAACGCCGGGGTCGTGGCACGCCAGTGCCTGGAAGCGGTCGGCGAAGTCTTGCACCGAGGTGAGGAACGGAAGACGCCCAAGCTCCGCCAGACGGCTCCCGCGTATAGGCGGACCAAAGCGCAAGAGGCACAATTTGCGGAAGCGCTCCCATGGTGGCATGCCGCCCTCGTCCTGTTTGAGGGCGCAGTACCACGTCTACGTGGCTCCTCGGAGATGATACGAGGCGATCCAGGTGCGGTCGGACGCGAGCGTGCGCTGTCCCCTGAAAAATTGGTCGCATTGGTTGACCCAATTCAGGGGGTCGACGGTGCCGTCGTGCGTCGCAAACTCCAGCTTGGAGAATCTTGGCAGCGTCTGGACCTGGACGACGGGCAGGTGCGCCTCATCAGCACGACGCAGCGAGGATGACGGGGCCGAGTAGGCGGGCATCAGGGTGCCGCCCTGGAACAGGGGCCCGTCGACGCTGGCGAAGGGCTCGGCGTAGCCCGAGGACCCGCCAAACTGCATGGCTGGGTGTGTCGCCGGCGGAGGCAGCACGTGCGGCCCGACCGAGGCCGTCGTGTAGACCGGCGCAAGGGACCCAGCGAGCCAGGCCGGTAACGGAGACGGACCTGGTGGATGGGCACCCCCGGGCCCGTCGTCGGGATGCCCAGGGCCATGGTCTTGCTCCTGCTGCATGGTGGAGGCGTCGGGGTTCGTCGCTAGTGGTGGCTGCCACGACAGCTGTTGCATGGCGACGGCGACGGGGGTCGCCGAGGACGGCGGCTGTTGCGGCGGCAGGGCGGAGGCGAAGGGCACAGGCGGCTGCGGCCATAGGATCTTGCGAGGAACGTGTAGATGCCCGTGACCGCCTGGGTGAGATCCCAGATGGCAGCCGTCATCTCCTCCGGGGTGAAGACGACGGGGACGGGCGCGGCGGAGGTGACCGGCACCGGCAAGAGCGTGGCGCTGGCCGTGGTGGCCATCGGGGCGGTCGTCGCGGTCGGTAGCAGAAGGGTCGGGGTGGGCGGCGGCGAGGACATAATCGCACCGAAGCTATCTGATACCAAATTGGTAGGAACCGGATCCCTACCAGGGCGTGGTCTCAGGTTGTAGGGGTGGAAGGAGGGATGGCGTGGTCGCCGGCGCTGGGGCGCCGTCGTTGCGTGCGCACGAGAGAGAGAGAGAGAGAGAGAGAGAGAGAGAGAGAGAGAGAGAGAGCAGCGGCGGCTAGGGTTAGCTCTCCCGGCTCCCTAAGGAAGCCGGGCAAATATGATTGCTTCTTGCTTAATCCCAAAACGGGTCCTTACACGAGTTTATATAATCCTCCTAACAAGATAATTGGGCTAAGCCCCTAATAACGATAAGATAAACTGGGCCACAACTAACTGGGCTAAGCCCCTAATATGCCGGTCATAACACTCTGGCCCTCTTTAGTTCAACCAAATGAACTAAACTTTTAAAAGTCACATCACTTTGAAAATTTAGTTCATTTGGTTGAACAAACAAGGGTCAGAGGGTACCCTGAAGATCAGAAATTTGCATCCCTACTTGAGAACCAGGCAGAAAAATGAATATAACTACTCCTATATGTTACTCACTTATAATGTGCTACAAAGAAAATATTTGTTTAGGCACAAGAACTTTCGTTTTCCCTCAAAAGGGACAAATTTTCTTATTAATTAGCACATTATGTCTGATTTTTATGGTACAGGCAACATTTCTGAGAAGTGAGAACACATAATAAAATATGGTTAGAGGAAAATCTAGTGATGATTGTTTGGAACAAAGATCATTGAGAGCCATTGATAATTACACGGCACAACAATTTGGCATGCAACACTTATAGATTCAGATTCCGTAATCTCAAATGCTAATTGCAATGGTTAGAACAAAGTTGCAAGTTCAGTGTAAAATATACTATTGTTATTCATCCGCAAGTATTCAGCAGTGGGAACAACATTAATCCATCTAAATTGGAATCACCAGAAGAACAGAAAGAAAGAGTACGCTACCTTCAATTGTTGCCGGCTTCCCTAGATACACAAGGGTTCAGTTCACTGCTTTCCCAACATCGTATCCAGAATAAAGTTAAGCTTAAACATATCTGTGTCGTGACAATAACCAGCCCTACAGAATATTCTGATTGTGAGGTCAAATATAGAATTGTCAGGGATTAAACCTTTTTCTTCCATTCCCTTGAATATGTGAATAGTCTCCCAGATTTTGCCATTGTGAGCAAGCCTGTTTGTAAGGACAGCAAAAAGATCCCTTGACAGTCCAATCTCAAGCGATTCTAGAAAGTAACTAGTGGCTGTATCAAAAAATCCATCTCTGCATAATCCATCAACGATTATAGTGTAGGTAACTTCATCTGGAGCAATCCTCTCTGCTGTCATGTCAAATATTAGGTCCTTCACCTCACTGAGCTTTCGACTGTAGTAAAAAACAAAATAAATGAGTGTGTTGTATGTCACGACATTTGCAGCAAAACCTTGGTTACTTGCGAGGCTCTTGGCTATGGAGAACTTTCGGCGAAAGCAAAGACTACGAATGACAATGTTGAACGTCCTCGTGTTTGGCATGACACCTCTCTTGATCATGTCTGTTAACAACTTTAGAACACCCATCCAATGTCCCATTTCACCTAACCTGCTCATCACAGTGTTGTATGCAACAACACCAGCATAGCATTTCAATGATGTGCTCCTCTCCAGCAAGCATACGGCATCATGAATCCTCTTGTCATGGCAAAGGCAATTCAGAAGAATACTCAAAGTGAAATCTGTGGGATCCAGCCCTTCGCCGAGCATAACATCCAACTGCTCAAGTGCTTCCTTAGCCATACCTTTCTTGCAGAGACCATTCATAAATGTGTTGTAGGTGACAGTACTGGGTTTCCAATCCTTGGTTCTACTATCCATTAAAACCTGCCTGACTTCGTCAAATCTGGCAGCATCACACAAAGCCCTGATCAGAACATTGTAGGTGACTACATTGGGAGGACAACCAGTATTTTCCATCGTGGACATCAGCTCCTTGGCCTCGTCGACACGACCTTCACGGCAATACCCCTGTACAATGGGCGTATAAGTTTGCACCATGGGACGGCACCCCACTTCCAGCATCCACTCGAGCACGCCCCATGCCTCGCCCACTCTCCCCACACGGCACAGCCCCGTGACAAGCGTGGAGTAAGTGCCCACGTCAGCTTCCACCCCGAGCTCTTGCAACCGGATGATCACCTCGTACGCGAGGTCAAACCGCGCAGATCTCCACGAATGCAGCTTGACAAGGATGTTGAGGGACGATGCATTGGGCGCCACCCCTGCTGCAAGCATTTCGTCGAACGCGTCGTGTGCCTCCTCCACGCGGCCAGCTTGTGCGAGCGCGTTGACGAGAGTGTTGTAGCAGAGCACACTGGGCGGCCAGGCACCACCCGGGCCGGTTCTGGAAGCCCTGAGCTCGGTGAAGAGGGCGAGCACCTGGTCGACTTCGCCCGCACGCGCCAGGGCCTTCATGGCCACGTTGCAGTCGCGCTCCAGCTGCCACCACCGCGGCCTCTGCTGATGCTGCGGAGGAGGGCGGGTTTCTCCCGACGCGGGTGGAGGCGGGAGGGGCTTGGCGTCGTCAGAGTCGTCGGAGGAGGGGCAAGTGGGAAAGGGGGGTGCGGTGAGGACCGCAACGGAAGCGGAGGAGGCCATGCGCCCGCGCAGGAGGAGCCGAGCGGTGGGGAGGGTGGTGGCGAGCGCGATGGTCGCCAACGGAGGGGTTCACCGGCAGGCGCCGTGGCGGTGGGGGTGGCGGCGCAGGGGGGAGAGAGACCGAGGAGAGACTGATTTGGGATGGGTGGGGGGG